>NC_049997.1:4764006-4798528 GCF_000003815.2 Branchiostoma floridae | reverse complement strand
ACATCTGTCAAAATTTCGCTAACATGTATTGTGGTGAATGTGAACTATTGCCTTAAGTATAGTCATTTTTGACGGTGCAGTTTTTTTTTTGCTTTATATACATACTGACTGCAGCGTTCTTCACATCATATTGAAAACTACTGCTACTTTGATCCACGTGCACATTGCAGGGTGGTATAGTCCATTACTAAAATAATGACAGCTATATGATCTCCCCTTTCCACTAGGAAGGCGCTCTCGCCACACTCTCTCTGTGACATTGAATTTGAAAGATCGCTCAACGCATTGCAGAGGAAAGAAACGAAATTTTTTACACTTTGTGTGTTTTGCTGTTTCTTAGTTGGGTTATATGACACTCAATTTCAAAATTTGTTTTAAAGTTGGCTTCTTATCCTTTATGCCATGAGTTTAGGGTGTCTTTTAATTAAACAATATTATCATATAGCCAGGCGCCGCGGACCAATCAGAAGGCCCCGTTCCATGTTGGTTATGACGCCGTAACATATAGATTTCGCCCGGCCCAGACCGGTGTTTATCGCTCCTTCTGATTGGTCAGAATGCATTGACACGGGCACCGGTTTTATTCGGTGGTTATAGCGAAGGCACAGACGTTATGACACCATATACACCTCGGGGCGGGTCAGTAGCTCTTAATTCTACTGCGGACAGCAAACTGTAGCAGCCTGGCAGAAAGTCTTCTACGTCAGCGCCGCCATTTCCGTTTCCGGTTCCGTCGTGGCTCTGGGGTTCCTCCGGACTGATCCGGTTTCCTGGGCGCAGGACCCGGATGTAGACAAACTGTTCCAGCCAGCACGGCACAAACTGATAAATGACAGATAGAGATAAAGAAAACTGTTGTCCAGTACTTGTTTACGATACCACAGTGTGAAGTAAAAAAAAAAACTTTTATGGATTTATTGTTACTTGTTGTCACCTCTGCGTTCCACGTCATATTGCATTTGGGCAAGTCTTACATTTTGTACATTCCAATATTTCAATAAAGACAACAAGAAAATACGCCAGGCTTGCATCTGCTTGGATGTCATATCAGATCGCCGGGTAGATTAATTAATACCCTACGAACGACAGCGCGCCGTAACACATTCCGGTAAGCTGTATTTAAAGACACCTGTCCGACTTTGTCATCATCGACCTTTGGTTCAAATTTGCTTTTGTGTTGAGACTTTGGTCTAGCCTGACTAAACTCGTGCTCCTAGCGGCATGCCCTACAATTGCCGCCGCCCTAAGAGGAGGACATTGACCCCAGTCAGCGAGAGATTGTGTAAACACAGCTACTATAAAGTACGCCGGAACAAGCAAACGAGAAAAATCCGAATCTAACTTCTAAATTTTCGTACTCACGCTTTTTTGCCAACATAAGTGATCTTTACCCAGCCCATGTACAATATTCGATGAATGCTATGTCTTTTGATGTAAAGGAAAGTTTGTAACTTTATCCTTAATAAAAGAATAAACCCCACTCGTATGCAGCATAATGGACAATTACATCAATTCAGGGCAAAGTCGAGGTGCCAATTTATCATCCTGACCCGATTACAAGGACCAGGACCAATCAGATGGCTGCTAGCAGGTGCAAACTAAAATAAGCCCTACAAAGATGTCCTTTGTAATGTATTGACGGTATCTGACAGCCAGTAATAGATGGACAATATGTCTGAAATATTTCTCTCTGCCCCTCGCGTGCCACTAGTTTAGTGTTAATTAGTTACTCTGCATCTGAAAGAACCGACTTCATGGGCGTTGACCTCGCTAGAAATCTAGTTCATGTCATTCAGAGCTTACCCCCCCCCCGCAAGGTATATTCTTCCAAGTACAAAGGTCGAACAAACAAGTCTTCATAACAGAAGGGAAGACTGCTGCAATGGCGTGCACAAAGAGAGTAAGTGTATGTTCATTCCAAGTACTATGACGTTTTCTGTAGGTATTCTAGTTTCTACAGACCGAGATTTGATTATCTTTATGCCGAAACGTTTATTTCTGATAAAGGCTTGGGTAGGAGTGTGACGGCCGAAAACAAATGGTATTAACGGTCATGCCGTCCGGTTATGCGTCTACGTTCACTTAAGCCTACGAATAATCCCCATGGTTTATTAATATGCCTTGTCCTGTAATCAAGTTTGATATTCTGACGAGAGCAAGGGCATGTTAGTTGTGTGTTGGTCCCTATCCGGTAGTTTAGAGTTTGAGATAACGGTACTAAGGAGGTTAGAGTCCGAATAGAGCTACAATGAGCACCCTGACTTTCTGGTAATCGTACCATCGGGACGTCGCCACGATATTTACGGTGCCTGGGTGCTGGTGTCCCACTTAGTTCATTAGTGCAAGCCGGGGAAATTTAACGGCGATAAGGCAAGCTGCAAAGACAGACTAACAAAAACAAAAACAAAAATTATTGCTCAAACCCCTTCTGCAAGACGTCGATCGCGCTGCGCTCTCTCACTGCAACCTAAAAACAGATGTGTGTAACCTTTGATTTCACATTGGGCATATTATACAAATTCTGCAGGTGCGACTGAAAAGACAACACAACACACAAAGCGTATAAGTATTGTATAATAACCAAGTCTGGCCTTTCAGTCAATAACTCAAACTAAACATGACTGCTGATCTATGACCCCCTGAAACTTCGACTTTGATCTACGATAAAGCATTCTAACGCTCAGTTGTGTATATATTGTTATTTTGTTATTATTGTTTATTTTCTCTGATTTCTTTGTTCATTTCATTTTGTTTTTAGTATGTGGCACACGACAGTAAAGCAATGAGCCGCCTACACTGTTTAAAAACAACAGAAATAAATAAAGAAGTAAAAAGAACGTTTTTTTCTTCAACACAATTCTTTCAATCTATTGGATGATCTTTGAAATCTTATGTCGCACGGTTGCAAGGATGCATTACATAGCGCTACATTGTATTGGCGGTATGAAGCGGTTATGGTCGCCTGGAACATCAGCGAACACAGTCTACTAATAGTTTTGTATCCTAGTGGTAATCTAAAGGTTTGATAAATGTGTTGCGAATTTGGAAACGTTCGGTAACCGCAAGTGAACCATATCTCCACAGTACTTCCCCGCCAATGTTTACCGTGCAAGTTGCGTATTCTGTTGACCGTATACTTTGCCTATGTTTGCACTACGTCCCAGAGTATTTAATCAATACCTTAAGGTGGGATCACACCTGCGTATATGTTTTAGTCCGTATGAGGCGCGCATGGGAGTATTTACCTCCACCAGGCCCCACAGGTCGTTGGAAAAATAATAAAAATTGGACAAACGTAAACAAGGTAACATGTCAGACGAGTTAGCTGGGTCGCTAACAATACATACGGTCAGCTAACTCATCTGGCATGTTTTGTATCTATATTTGTCCAATTTGTACTATTTTTCCCGCGACCTGTGGAGCCTGGTAGAGACTAGACGGACTTGAATATATACGCATGTATGACCCCACCTTAACCCTTGCTGCCCTTCACCCTTAGGTGACCGGCTGTATTTCGACCCGGTACTCGTTGGCCGTCCTTCTCATGGGATTCATCATTTACTTCTTCAGCCTGCGGTCAAACTTCAGTATTATCGTCGTTGCTATGGTGAAAAATTCTGCGAACAACGAAGTTAACAGCTCCAGTGAGAACGAGTGTTCTAATGTAAACACGACCCAGGTTATAAAGAATTTTACACGCGAAAACAACACGGCTTTTGAACTGCACAACGAGACGAGAAAATTGTGGCACGCAAACAGTACAGATTATAAAAGTCAGGTAAGATATTTGAGTTTTAACGTTCTCTCTTTTTCCGTACTCTCTTTTGTTACAGTCTTTTAACCCTATCCATACAGGGCAATTTTTTTCATGAATTTTGACCAATTACGTCATCACATTAGCATAATTTATGAACTTCTAATTATAAATTCCACACTTATATATTAGATATGTTAGATATTGAAAGTGGTTATACCAAAGTGATTTTTGTTCAATATGCCTTTCAAGTAATGTTTTCGTTTGTGGTTTTGTTTGCCTACAGTTTAACAAAGTACATGTACATGTATCTCAATGCTCTATTCATAGTTGTAATATTGTTTAGTTCAAGTCAGTTAAGGTGGCATAACACATTTCTATCCGCCATCCCCGTATATTATACCCCGCACTCATTGGTAGTTCGGGTTAAAAGAAGGGTGACTCAGAATAGTTGCAAAATACTGTATATATGATGTGACAATATTGTAAATTTAACCAATTTCCTTTCTTTTTCTTCAGGGCAAGTTTTCCTGGGACCCCATCACGCAAGGCCGCATCATCGGTGCCTACTCGTACGGCCACGTCTTCAGTCAGGTGATGGGAGGGTTCCTGGAGGCCAGGTTTGGTGGGAAGAAAGTTCTCGGCCTGAGCATCCTGCTCTCCTCCGTTCTGACTCTGCTCACACCCGCGGCTGCCTTCGCTGGAGAATGGTGGCTTTTTGTAGTTCGAGTGGCGGTCGGATTTGTGCAGGTAAAACTTAATAAAAGAATGTAGTTACTTCGTCCTAATGTAATGCAACATCGACGTCAGTTCCATCGTCATTGGGAACAGAAAAATTAACAGATTTGAAGATCAGTAAGATACCTTTGATAGTCAAATGTTTAATAGAATAACGGAAATGCCCTTTTCAGACTGTTTCAGCCCAAAAATGCATGATTGCGTCCTAATTACGTCACATTACGCTATAAAGATACCAAATTTAAAGAGAATAATGGACAATTTTATCTATAATTTAGTGCATCATCGTGTTGTGAGTCAATACTCTTCTAACTCACCATCTGTCCAAATCGACCGCTTTTGCCCGGTCCCCCGGGTGGTCGTCTTGGGAAGGTTTAACTGTACGTTCTTCTTCATCATCATCATTACCCCACATTCTTCGTAGGGTGTGACATACCCGAGTATCTTTGGCATCTTGTCCCGATGGGCCCCGCCTTCGGAGAGAGGTCGTCTTCTTACAATTGTCACTACCGGTAAGCCACCACACACAGACAAGAACAACTGTTACAGATACTGCCTTTCGTTATTTTAGTTTATTATCTTAAGATTGGTTCATGTTTGCTTGCGCCTGTGTAAGTGTGTATGTATGCATTCATACATGTATGATTATACAATATATTATGTTTGTTTGCGTGTTTCTGTGTGTTTAAGTTGTGCATGTATGTGCATATCATCTAACGTATGTGAGAAGAGAAAGTGTTGAATAATGAATAGATGTGTACATACACGATACTCAATAAGAGAATAGAAATGTACCTTTTGTATATAGAATAGCTACACTAGCGTAAACGAAGAGGCAATTATTATATATTATATTATTATACAAAGAATTTTTTTCCGTTAACACAGGTGAAACCTTGGGAGTCTTTGTGGGTTTTACATTGACAGCACGTCTCATCACACTGTTTGGCTGGGCTGTTACCCTGTACATAACAGGTGAGGCAGTATCGTTTTTAAAGTGTTTGTTTGTATGTTTGTTTGTTTGTTTGTTTGAACCTTTATTTATTCATGAAAAGCTCAAATCAGCCTGCAGGCCGCTTTTCATTGAGGTCATGAGGGAAGAGGCAAAGGTCAGACAAAGTATATAACACAGATACAGTTACATCGTTTATAAGTCCTATAAGTCTATATACAAAATTTTTACATACATACGAAGAAAGAAACTTTTTATTTTCCTTTTAACAAAATGATAATGCATCTCTTATGCTCCTCCACATCATAATCAGTATCATCTTCAAAAGCAGCAATTTGAGATCGTCTTAATTTACACTTCAGATCTGGCAGAAGCTGTAGCCAATGCATTACATTGGTATTTTATAACATCTTATTTATCACCTTTATCATCATCATTTGTATCATCAGCATTAGCATCAGCAATATCATTTTATTGAGATATATAAAGTGTAGCATTATTATATTTAGATCGCTGGTCATGTCGATAAATTACTGCGAACTGAATTTTCGACTATTTCGCAGGATTTAATAGGCGCTCTAAGGCAACATAAATTTATTTCAGAAAACTTGTAAGTCAAGTCTTTGTCCCGGTTTTACATGGGGGTTGAATCGACAAACTCTTCAAAAACAATTGAGATCTCATTCTGTATTGTCTACCCGACATATATTATGCATCGTAATATTTTCCCCATCTTGATTAAGAATGACTTAAGGTGCGCTCCCACCGCACCGTGTCAAGCTTGCGTCACTGCGGGGTTCACACAGTGCGGTGGGAGCGCACCTTTACCATGCTGCGTTTACTTCATACCCACTGGCACTTACATCACTCAACATAACAGGGCAATATAATTCGATGCTCTTTTCCCTTTCTGCATTGTACTTGTAGGTGGAGCTGGCCTGGTGTTTTGCTTTATCTGGTGTCTCCTAGCGTTTGACTCGCCTTCTGTACACCCGACGATATCTGAAGTTGAAAGGAAATATATCGAGTCAAATTTGGAGACAACAACAAAGGTAACGTATGGTTAGCTGGTGGCTGGTTCTTGCCTATCCACAGCACCGGTTTGAAGACGTATTACTCAAACAAAAATTGTATCTTATGTCGGCGCGTATTTGTGTATGTGTATGTATGTATGTATGCGTTTGTGTATGTGTGTGTGCGTGTGTGTGTGTGTGTGTGTGTGTGTGTGTGTGTGTGTGTGTGTGTGTGTGTGTGTGTGTGTGTGTGTGTGTGTGTGTGGCCATGCATGTCTGTGCGTACACATGTGCAAGGCGCCTTTGGATTTGTGTATATTTACACACAATCGACCTGGCGGTCGCTTTTCATAGAGAATACATATCGTGTACATGTATTCCTCTGTTTAAAAGTAGAACTAGTAGTCATTGGCATGAAAATCTACTACCCACTTTTAAATATGCTAACACTTGTTTGATATTGGGTTCTGTATTAATTTTCATTCATAGAGAAGAGAGATCCCTTGGTTCAAAATGCTCACATCGCCACACTTATGGGTACTGATCTACATCCACTGTACTGACGGTTGGGGATTTTACATGATGCTAACCTGCCTGCCGTTGTACATGGATACAATACTCAACTTTAACCTTGATGCGGTGAGTAAACTGTACGAAATTGGGATTTACCAATGGCAATGTATGCCTAAAATGGTTGATTTTAACATTTGGTGCTTTGATGCAACGATTATCATACGTACCACGTAGCTCAGTGGCAGTGTGTTCGACTCGGAACCGAGAGGTTGCGGGTTCGAATCCGGCTGCTGTGTTACCGATCTTGTGCCCTTGTGAAAGGCACTTTACACGGCTTTCCTCACTTAACTCAGGTCAAAATGAGTACCTAGCTTCGGCTAGGGCCGTCCCTCGGACGTTAAGTGTAGATGACGACTTTGCATTTTAAGTGTGGAATTGCTTACTATGATTTAAATGACAGTGGTTTTTATTTACGTACAGAATGGAGCTTTGTCCGCTATGCCATACCTGACTCTCATGGCATCAAGGATACTGTCTAGTGTCATCATCGATGCCATCATTAAACTATCGAGGTTTAAGAAGGTCAACATTAGAAAGACATCCTTACTAGGTAAGATATCATTTTTGATCTCTCTTTCAAGATCAAATCCCAAAGTTATCTTACAACACTTTAAAAGTTTTCTATCGTATACTTCTGCACAAAACATTAAAAGTTACATTTTACAGCACATGCACAGTTGCGATGCAGCGTGGTATATGATGTAGACAATGTAAATGATGTAGATAAGAGTTAGACGGTCATTGTCAAAGTCCTGGAACTTGGACGATAATGCTTTGCCACTGTATCCTATTGAAATACTGTTATGTCTTTTTTCCAAAGAACTTTCAAACTCCGAAGTACGCATGTGAAGCAAAAGGAATTATAAATGATGTGTAAAGGAAACGGCCACTAACTTGTAAACAATCATGGCTTCGACCATTTTCTTGATATGCCCTACAAAGCTGTTTTGTTTATGTGTCATGTACGTCGACCTTTGACATATTACCCACAATTCCTGTCCTTGCAAATTCGTCCTAGGATGTTTGAGAAAACTGTGTTAACTTGATTTTGTTTTAAATAAACGACGTATGTCTCTGAAAAAAAGTCAAGAAATACGTTTAGTGCTTACAAAATGACATTCGACAATTTGCAGCTTTAGCTGGCGTTGGCGCATGCCTTGTTGCTGTTGGTCACGTGAGATGTGACTCCACAGCAGCCATCGCCATGTTGTGTCTGGCCACGGTCATGCAAGGTGTGATGGTTCCTGGGTTTTACCCGAGCTACACAGAACTCACACTCGGGTTCTCCGGAGTAGCGTTTGGACTCAGCAACGCAGTAGCAAACTGCGCAGGATTCATTGTGCCTCTGACGGTGGGAATTATTACAGACGAAAACGTAAGTACCGCGAAAGCACACCATGACTGAATTTTGAATTATTTCTTACATCTTCAAAAAATCAATTTAATAAAGAAATATCATACAGTAAAGACTTAAAACGTGTGTCAAAGAATATTTGCATAGACATGTGTATTGTTATAGATATTTGTTTTAATTTTAGCCCGCTGCAATAACCTTAAAATAGGTCAGAAGTCATCTTTATACCCACATATTTGCATAAATAGCGCTGCACATGAGGAATATGCTAGGTAATTTTTAACGTTATCCCAATTTTGGCCTTGAGTTGTTTATACTCCAAAATATCATTATGTTATTCTACTGCGGACAGCAAACACTAGCAGCCTGGCAGAAAGTCTTCTACATCGGCGCCGCCATTTCCGTTTCCGGTTCCGTCATGGCTCTTCTGTTCCTCCGGACTGATCCGGTTTCCTGGGCGCGAGACCCGGATGAGGCACAGGTCCCGGATGAAGCACAGGACCCGGATGAAGATAAACTGCTGCAGCCAACACGGGACAAGTTAATACGTGTGTTTGAGGATGGCGAGAAAGAAGGCTCTTGCCCAGACCTTGTTTACGAGACAACAGTGTGAAGTAAAACTGCATTAATTAATAATATATTGTTATTATGTATTGTCAGCAATACGTTTGCCACCATAATGGTGACCAACTTGCATTTAGATTTTCATCAAATAAGTAGACATTTCCGACATTCCAATCTCACAATGTATGATTTTAGGTGTCAATTAAAATATCACACAACAATACGCTGCATAGGAGGGACAACTAGAAATTTAAGTAGATAATCAAAAGGTGTAAATAGGTACTTAAAGTAAAATTATAAATTGGAGCTTGGTCGTGACTCCTAGTTTTCAATTGTCTGAAAATTGGCTATATTGGCCCTCCATGTACCGCTTACCGCCCCTAATGATACAATGTATGAAAGATGCAGAGTAGTGTTACATATTTTTTTTTCATATCTGACCAACGTTTAGCTAGTAACCGTGAGCACCAGGGTGTGTGTGTGAGTGTGTGTGTGTGTGTGTGGTGTTCAGTACCAAGGACAGCTCGGTTTTACGTTTGTAAATCTGACATAGTGTGTTCGATTTTTGCTAGGTAATTACCTTCGCCAAGAAGGTTATATTTTCGGTTATGGCATTGGTGTGTGAGTCTTCATGTAGGTTAACTCTATATAACTCGCCAATTTGTGTATGAATTTTCATGATATTTGGCATTTCAGTAGTGGTTGCGGAAAGGAAGGTCGAGGTCTAAAATGGTTGGCGTAGCTTTTTTTGTCAGGACGGTAGCGGGTCGAGTGTGTGTTCGTTTGTTTGCGGACAGCATAGCTCGAGACGTTGCGGATGGTTGTGCATAATCCCTGGTAGGTATACGTAGGGGATGGAAAAGGGAAGGTCAAGTTCGATAATGGGTCTCCTAGCGGCAAGTTACGGTACTGTAGCAAAGGTTCAACGTTAGAGGTAAAATTTTCCTCAAGTGCCATGTTCATGATTTTTAAGTAGTGGATACGTCTTTGAACAGGGACTTATTCGCGGAGGTTGTGCCCCCTAGGGGCTTTAAAAGGGAATTCCTCAAGAAATGTTGGACGGATTGTCATGATAGTTGGTGTGTCGATAGTTTGAGTGATAATTATATAATCAGTTTTAATCATGTTAATCCGTAGCTTATTGACATGATCGATGAAGGAAGTTGAGAAATCAGGAATGTTATGTTTTTGGTAGCGTTCGTCGGTTTGCGGGGAACACACATTCATGCAGTCGTTTGCTATATGGGTAGGTACTCTTCAGTAATGCATAAATAACACCATAAAGTCTTGAATAAAGACATGATTATTTGGAGAGATGTGTTCGTGGAACTCTAGTTTGCATATAACTTTTGCTGCTCACAAAACGTCGTGTAAGGCTACGAATATTGTCTTTTTGTTCCACCGTATGTCAGCTTGTAAGGGTATTGTCCGGTAGCATGCGCTTTGAAGGAAATATGGTAGGGGGCGAATTTAACTACACATAAACACCTACCAAGGTTTTCTGCGTTATGCTTATTGCTCATCTTTGTTTCAGATTTTTGGGTGAAGCAATTTCGCCGCCTCCTGTTTTTTTCTAATTGGGGTATGACAAGATCAAAAAAAGAAAGAAAGCTAGACAAGAGGGACGAGAGGTTTTTTTGACAGTTTTCATTTTTCTTCAACATTTCAAAAAACATACAAGAGAAGAAGGAAAGAAAAAGGGATGTGTGAAGCCACCGACTACATGCTTCTTTTATCGAAATATACTGATGTCATCCTTCTACGCAGGGACATCCAACAGCGAAACAGCCTGTCTGGATGTATCTTTGTAGAGCAATTTGTCCGAGCGTGCACAATTGCACCATCCTTTTGAAAGGAAATAGCTCGGGAAGGGGTTGACGGATCATCGTGATTTTTTATATGTAGATAACTTCGGAGATGCTTTCCATAAATTATGGATATCAATGCAACCAGGGGCTAATTTGCATAATAAATGAACGCAGTTTATTAAGCCACAGTATTTCTACTAGGGCATTTAAAAATAACATATGTAACTAGAAAAGAGGGAAAGATCGATAGGCATCAATTATACAAATCGTTACTTAATTTACTTTAATTAATGAGATATTGTTATTGTAGTGTTAAATGATGAAAATTTCATTCTTTCAACATGTGGTAGCAACATGTACGTTAAGTTGGACATGCGGACGTAAGTCATGCAAATTAGGGTCTCATTTATATAATTCATGAGAAAATGCTACAATAGCTTTCTTTGCTAAGACTTTCATACCTTGAATACATTATTATTCAGGTAGAGGACGCCAACTGATATTTTCCATGCAAATGAGGACCTCATTTGTATAATCGATGAGAAAAATTTATGATTATAGTCACTCGTCACACAAGAGATCGCCTTTCGTGTTAACAGCAATGCCCTACAAACATCCATCGCGTGAAACAATCTTCATACATACAGCTAGGCGAAAGGAACACAAATACAACACACCTACAACAACAACAATAATTAATACTTATAAACAATAAAACCGTCACCATGGCAATAGCTTTTAATGCCACGCTTATTGTTGTTATAGTTTTTAATTCAAGTTAAATTAAACCTAAAAGCAACCAATTGAATGGGTGTGAGCTTATTCTGAGTGAGATGTTCTCCCTTCAAAAGCTGTGGGAATTTTGCTTTATAAAACACAAATCAAATCAAAACAAAGTAATCAGTTCTTTATTTGCAACTACTAAGTTAACTTTTCATCACGTACTCTTCAAAAAGGAAAGAAGAGGGATTGATTGAAATGCTCACTATACTATTCTAAATGTTCCACAGAGCCAAGTTCCCACCCGAATTACAAGTCAGTTTTAAATTTCAAACTTTGTTATAACGGAATCAGCATATGGCCGTATCAGCTGTATGAAAAATTAACAAAAGAGATACATAACAACACGCTACCATTTGCTAAATTTAGTACTCCTAATCCCTACCAGAGTATCAAGTAAGGTCACTGCCTGTTATTCTCGATTACTTAATCGGCCATTGTGGCGTCTTGTACTGTAACGGTCGGTGTTTCGCTCAAAGTCCACGTTATGTCTTTCAAGAAAGCAATTTACGCAACTTTCTTCACTTCACTCAGGTGTAAATGTGTGCCTAGCATTGGAAAGGGACGTCCCTTGGATTACACATGACAATGTTAGAAAAGAGTCACTATATCATTAGATACAAACAGTGTTTCGAATTGGAGCTCCCATCACCATGTGTACTTGAAGTGCAATACATCACAGATACAATTGTTGTGCAACAAAAATTAGTCATTTACTAAAGCGTTTGGGCGAGACGCCTTCGCTGAGTGCAAAACAGAAGTGGTAAGTTTGTTTTTCCTGACTACAGCAAGACATGATTTTGACTCATTCGGCTAAGCCTGAAAACCAATTTAGTTTGTACATCTCATGCACAGGCCATCCAGTGGACACTGGCAGAGTACAGCAACGAATCTTCCCACGTGCCGAGTGCCACCATGAGGCTTGTCTTGGTGGCGCTAAACACCCGGGCTTTGACGCGGATGTTAGTATTAAGGACGTGGTCCACATGCGCCAAGCCGATGGTCACCATGGGGATTGTGCGGAAGGCCCTACTAAACGTGGCTTCCAGGTGTAGGAATCGGAGTCCAGTTGCTGAGCCGGTACTGAACACACCATCATATGGTGTTTCCATCAAACCAGACTCACCTGAAGCAACAACAACAGTAACACAAACAATGAAACGCACGCTAATCACGTGCTTGCAAAGACAGAAAGATTTCCTCCCCTCATTGCCATGACTTACCTATGCAATTACGACGAACGGCCATACGATTATTACTCACTGCTAAGGCTTACGTTACATTTGCAAACCGGGGCCCGGACAGACTGTTTGTGGCAATGAAAAATAGAAATGAATACGTGAAAATATACACAAATAATGCCCATGACTATTACGTGTTGTGTACTTCGGTGTCTTTTATATCATAGTTTTCGTTCTTTAAAGCTGCCCGACCGGGTTCCAATTGGGAAATGTGACGTAGGCAAAAACAATTATCTGCTTTCTTTATGTCTTACACCATCTCTCTCTCTGTCTGTCTCTCTCTCTGTCTGTCTCTTTGTCTCTCTCTCTCTCTTTGTCTCTCTCTCTCTTTCTTTCTCCCTCTCTCTCTCTCTCTCTCTCTCTCACTTTCTCTCTGTGTCTCTCTTTCTCTCTCTCTCTCTCGTTCACTCTCTCTCGCTCTCTCGGTCTGTCTCTCGCTCGCTCGCCCGCTCCTGACAGCAACTTCTCCACCCATTGACCACCAGTGTAATTCCCAATACTTCATTTTATACGTCTCCTTATACGATTTTAATCATCATCAGTACTTACAGCGTTCGATGTACTCCCGCTGTTCCAGGTCTTCCAGAGAGCCGTGCAGGGCGCTTATGGTCGAGTTGAGATCGCCTTGGCCCGCCTGGAGTTTTGCGATTTGGCTTTGGAAAGGCTACATTGGCACAAACCATAATATTGAATGAATGAATGACCTTTATTGTACATTTGTGCTCAAACAAGCTAAGTACAGGTCGTAGCGCTAGTGATAATGTACAATTTTGACAAAAAGGTATCTTATCATCTCTACATATGCTAATACATTCTAGTATGTACAAGTTCAACTTCTTCTTGCTTCTTAAAACAGTTATAAACATAAGGACCGATGGAATCAATAATGTCTGGTTTATCTAGTTGCACGAGAAATATGAATTTTTCCGTGGTATTCAAGTATCGGAAATTAGGATGCACTAAGCTATGGGACTGACTGACTAACTGACCACATGTACGTGTGTGTGTGTGGGGGGTCTTTTTAGTAAGCCACGCTCACACACAATGTGCAATTTTCAGCGAGGGACGTACGACGGTTTTACAACTATCCGAAGAGTTCCCCTACTACTTGTTTAAAACTTGTAAATCTGTCGTGCGACGTACACGGACAAAATTACCTACATGTGTATGCAGTTTGCAGGTTTGATCAACATTGTGCCAAGTGCTACACACCTGGAAAGCGATTGGTTTCACCAAAGACTTAAAAATCGATTTAATCGATACAAAAATAGAAGCCTGTGCGTTATTCTAAAGCTGAGGGCACAACCCGCCGTACGTGCAAATACGTGCTGTCTACGTGCCAAAACGTGGGCAATCTTTTGGGATACGAAAGTGGTAAGTACCGCCTCCGTACGAACTCGTGTGGAATCCGACGGATTTTGGAGCACGCAGAGACGCCGTAGAACTTCACGTGCAGGCAAAACTTTGTGTGCCATCGGGCTGCGGATTCGACCCACCTACGCTCGTAGTACGGGCGACGCGCCTGCCCTGTACAGCCTGAACGTTTTTAGATATACGTGGCGGACGTGGCCTCCCATGAAAACGTACGGACAAATTGCACGTACGGCGGGTTGTGCCCTTAGCTTAAAGGACAGTTGTACCGGCTCTAGGCCCCAATGAACCGGCTAATAAAATACATGTACAAATACTAACTAAAACTGACCTTCAATCTGGACAGTAGTTCATTGATGCCTTCCAGTCTACCCCGGATGGTCTTCATCTCAGTGTGCAACTGTGTTACCCATCCTGTCAAGTGGAGAATGCTGATGTACTCTTTAATTTCTTTACAGTAAACTATTCCCGTAAATATTTCTACGGATTGGAATCTAAATACTTCTTTTTTGGGAACACTGAATAATTTGACATATCTTAAAGCTTTAAGAACAATACTTCGAACGTGATTGTGCCAAGACATACTGAAGCTAACAACAACCCCGATATGCATATGACTAGAAAATGATAGATATAGATTTTCTGAGAAAAAGAGTGGAATAGATCGGACGGATTCTTTCGGACGTTCTCTTTAGTTTAAGCGAGATTTAATTCCATTAGCCACATGGTACACCAATAGTGATTTCTTTTCCAGGTCCAATATAAATGAAACTACACATCGGCGGATTGCCAATGACTTAAAGCAGTGCACTGTTGTCAGCGAAAAGAAAAGGGACGTTTAGTTACTATTACAAGTTACTACTACAATTATGCACTGTAAAATATTCCAAAAAGGGTTAGACTATCTATTTATAGACAACTATACAAATTGTTGCAGTGAAGCGTCATTCCTTACCGTTTGTCTTTTGGACGGATTGCTTTAGAGAGTTGATATCCGACTGGAGGTTGGAGTTGCTGTTGATGCCTATGGGCGCTGTGTTGATGCCTTTGGGCGTCACCATCAACAGGAACAGTACAAGGAACGGTGACAACAGCGGCATGCTGGCTCCTCTATGGTCCTGCTAGTGCTCCAATCCCTTTATGAGTTAGAAGGTCCTGGGTTCGGTTCCCGTTTTGGTTCCGTACAGTATATAGTAGAGTGGACTCATCCTTCAGCTAAACGACATCTATCGCACCGCAGTCATCCCTCAATAAGACATCTGGAGCCGCATAGTTCAAGTTTCTGAACGTTTATTCAGTCTGTCGGCCAAACCGGTTTCGTTGCCTACAACTTCTTCAGTGGCTAGAGGCTAAATGACACAAGTTCGTGAAGCTCGCACTTATATACCTTTCCAGTGGAGAACGCCCTGGTATCTATCCAGTGCATATCGCCCTAGTGCATGGTGCCCTACGTATATAGGGCTTTTCGCTATGTATGACCTTACTTGACTTATATACCTTTTCATTGCATAATACTCTGGTAACTATCCAGTGCATATCGCCCTAGTGCATGGTGCCCTACGTATACAGGGCTTTTCTTACTTGACCTCTTATAGTGTGACTTCATCCATTGTTCTAAAACAGTTACATATGTCACAGAGGTTCCCTTAACACTATCGAGAATAAAGAAAAACAGTCTTCTTCAGTATGTTGCCCCCTCCTTCTTGCTGTATCATTGCTCTGGCTTGTAGCTCTGGCTTCTCAGCATATTGTAGCGCTTGAACAACTCGTACGCGACGTTCCTGTAGTTCTCTTTTCTCGATGGTGTGGTTGACGGTGGTGTCTTGGTTCCCTGTGTGGTTCTTCTTGGTGTCTTCCTTGTGTCTGATGTGGTGGCAGTGTTGTAGTCCATTGCGCGTCTCTGTAGAGGGCTTGACTTGCTTCTGCCTTCTTTGTCTTTATTTTAAGCACCAACTTCATTTTGTTGAGGGCTCAGGCACTGAAAGTAAAGGGATTATTTTCTTGGGTGCAAGTGCAGGTGGTCTGTGGGACTGGTTGGAGGCTTTTGGCTCCTCAGTGGGCAGGGGCGTCGCTCCCTGACCGCCGTGTTGTTGTGTGGCGGCGAGTACCCGTAGACTTTGGTCTTCCTGTGATGTACGGGATTACTTAGTTTTTTGGGAAGCACCGAACGAACGCTCCAAACTGTTCGCAAATGTAAGTTCAGTCCCAATGTGCATTCAGGGGACAAGGCCCATGCAGCCAGTTTTTAATCCTATGTGTCTAAACATTTCGTAAGCCTTCGGTCTATTTGTGTAGCCTTAGCCAAAACTAATTAAAACTAATTAGAATGACCTGAAATAAGGACATGGAAGCACGCTAATTGAGAGCAGACCGAGGTCATATATTGGGTTCCACCAAAAACACATGGTGTTTAATTTCCCTGCTTTATAGACATTTTAAGCAAGTGCCCAAAAAGGGATTATTTCCTCAAACTCCGCTAAACAAGATACAGAGCACTATCCGAGTCTGTTTCCGTGTGTTTTTTGTGTAGGTTTTGCTTTAAGTCTAGTACACCGTAAAAGCTACTAATTGAATTGGTGTGAGGTTACACAGAGTGACGTGTTCTTCCTTTAAAAGCTGTGGGAATTTTGTTTTATGTAACAAAAATTAAATCAAAACAAATCCTACCCCTGACTCGTGTAGAGAGAGAGAGAGAGAGAGAGAGAGAAAGAGAAAGAGACAGAGAGAAAGAGAGAAAGAGAGATATGGAGAGATTGAGAGAGAAATATGGTAGAAGATCAGCCGAAATGGAGGAGATCTAGAGAGAGGAGGAGAAAGAGAACTATACAGACAGATCTAGATCCTTTTTTCAAACAAAAATGCTCCTGTCCTTCGTTTTGCCGACACCGCCTTACAAACAATATGTCCTAAAGAAGGAACTTTAGAAAGTCTAATCTTGGCTAATTTTTTCATAACTAGATTTAAGCCAACTCAAAAGCCATTACCACATCATATCCAGAAGTAGAGATATTAAACCCAGAAGTTCTACTGCAGTACTATAACAAGCCGCTATATAGGAGGCCCAAATTCTAATAGTTTCCAGGTCAGATACTAAATATCAAAACAAGCCATCCGAGGTGCTCTCGAGTTATGCTGGTCTTTTACACACAACCACACATACTCACATACAGGGGTTACCCAAAATATAACCTTCTTGGCGAAGGTAGAAACTAACGCGGTATCGCACTGAACTGGAACGGATGCGGAGTCAGAGTCAGACCGAAAACGCCGGCGTCAGTGTTTGGACGAGAAGCTCCCTCTGGCGTTTTGAATGTGAACGACTGCAGCAGGGTCGAAAAGAACAGGAAAAGCTCCATCCTGCCCAGCTGCTCACCAAGGCACCCTCGCCGGCCTGGAAACAACAAATACCCAGTTGTGTGGTCACTCACTTTTGGAATAGCTGTTTATTTGTTTTGCATACCCGGTCAGCCTCCTTTTGGCTCAACACATCACGTTTGTACGTAAGTACAATACAATTTCGGGGCAGACTTATTTGATCCACTCAGACTAGGAAAGACTCTTACGCTTTTTGATAAGTGATGTGGGTTCTTAAAAGTGCTCGCGGTGTGGATCTCCTCAAACACAGGACCTCTATGGTATGAGGGGTGATCAATAAGTCCTCGACCTCACCCAGAAATAATAAACACATCTCAGATTTCGAGATGTCAAGTATAAAGTCTACTAGAAAGGCCGACATTTGCTTGAGAGCAAATACAGCATATTTCAGCCATCTCCCTCCCCATGCAACAATAGACTATTCCAAAATCACCCATATGCAAAAATGGAACACTTTTGTTTAAAAGTCACTTCTACTAATGACACTTAATGACACCCCAAAACGAATCTTACAAAATTCCCAGTGCAAGAATGGACTCTTCCAGTGCACCCCATGTGAATTTGCACAATAGACCAGTCCTGAAATACTCCCACTGAAAACATGGCCTTTTATTATGACCACGTCCTACTTTTAATCCAGTTACTTTGAGGAGGATTTCCGAGTAGAAGTCAGCGGACAGTCCGAAGTTAAACTAAGCAAAAACGGCATGCAAAGGTAATATAGACCAGTCCAAAAACACTTCCGCTAAAAGTGGAATATTGAATCATCACCCGTCTAAAACTAAATTTTATGGATTCACCCTCCATGTAAGAATGGACTCTTCCAGTACAACCTAAAAAATCCCCAAATATATAATTTTGAAGTGGTTTATGCCAGAACTATGCATGGGTCATTTCAATGAATATCTAGTGCACCTATTTACCAAAATTTAGGTCATTTGGTTATAAGACCAGGGAACAAGAACGTTTTTGGTCAAAAAAATCCCAAAATTAAGCATTTTATTGTACTGTATTTGAGTTGTTCTAATCATGTCTGGGTGAGGCCGAGAACTCTTTATCACCCCTCGTACCTAGCGCCATTAAACGTCACGTTCATAAATCCAACTGCGCATGTGCAGGTCAAAGGTGAAAGCCCTAAGATATAGGGAAAATACGTCTGGACATTGGTATGCAAACCGACTGCCACGGACGAGTTTTTTTTTTTTTTGACATGTCTAATCGTAGCGTTGGAATGACTTAACTGGTAACGCTAGTTCACCTTTATTCGCGGAGTAACTTATATCCGTTGTTTCTAAAAACGACAGATGATGATTTCAAATGGCATCATTTGAAATTAAGGAAATTGTAATTTGAAACCACCATTCGTCGAATTGATATGAATATCCCTAAACCATGTTCGGCAAAACAACGGATATAGGATACCACGCGGAAAAAGGTGAACTAGCGTTAGAGCATTTATCAAAACTAGATTTGCAGTCATCGGGCCCATTCGGGGCACTTTGCCATTTCTGCGGGTTTCTAAGGAATTGCAGTGGTTTTAATGTCTCGTTTCATTTATAACATTCTGTATTAAACAATAACCACAGAAACAAAATCGGTAATAAGCTAATTGTAATCCAGATTTTTTACTTATCAATAGTTTTCAGTTGCAAATTGTGCTTGAATATCAAGGACGCGTGAAGGGCCGTTCTCTGTATATGTAATGTGTCCCCTAGCCCTAGTCGGGATTCATTGTGTGTACTGTGAATCAAAGATAAGTCTTACCATTAAATGTAGATTTACATTTTTAATAAAAGAAACTACACATTCAGCATACAAGGTGAGACCTATTCTCTCAACTACTTCCTGTCACTTCTATACAAAATGTACGTTCGAAATACAAGTCTATAATTGTATAACAACATGCCTTTTAATAGGTGACAGTTTTTTATGTTTCTTCCAAAAAGAATTGAAAGCAATCCTCACTTGGTAGCACGGTGGTACATAAGACCAGTACTAAAGACACACTGTCACCCTGCAAAATGACTCAATAATTATAGCAAATGGTATGAAGAATTGAGTGGATTTTGCCAAATATTGTTGAAGTAGATAAATTCGGACAACATTACATCTCTACTCAGAGCTTATGAAGAACATAATTGCTTCAATTTTTGTGTTGTAAATTACAGTTAAACTAGTTCAAGAAGATAATTGCTTAGTTTACCTCCGCTGTAATACGTCTTTCAAGATTCCATGAAAAAGCAGTATACAATAATTTCTCTGCTTGTGTCTGAGCTGAAACATATCATAGTGCTGTACATACAGTATATTTTATGAAGTATCCTTTGTTTTGTGAAAACAAGAGCATCAATGTTGATAATAAAAGAGTAATACAACAAAAGGGTTTAATAGATGACATTTCATAATAAAGAAAATCAAATGCTAGTAGCAACATCATGACTTCTATTTGGCCATATAAGCAATTTACGTATCATACTTTCCAAGCCACAAATTCTTTTCATGATAAGTACTATATGTCGTACACAACTGAATGTATTCAATGAAATACAAATCATATGTATGGCTACTGATGAGCAATAATACATGCTTGGTACACACACAATGCAACAGTATTGATGGAGGATCTAAGGTAAGGTACACAGTCACACAGTGTGCCTGTCCATTTCAGATCACATATGTACATATTCATACACTCTGGGAGAAATACTAAGGAACAAGTTTACTTAATTCAAAATCTTCAGAAATACATCATTCTTCGGGTAATAATTGCTACGGTATAGATAAAATCACGTAAAGAATAATGGAAATACCCTGTTGGTTTTTTAAGTACATATTATGAGACATGACAATCATAAAACGATAAGCAGATGTAAACATTTGTTTAAAAGATTATTTTCAGGAGATGTCCATATATTTTGCTAGCAATTCAGTCACGACAAGAACTTTGGACGGACAGTGATAATCAGGTTTCACATTTAAGTTACAAGCTTGAGATAATGTTTTACTTGACATTGTTGTTGCTTTTATTCATTTATCAGGGTAAGCCCCCATCAGTGACAAACACTGCTTTTCATTGGGGCCCTGGATACGTATACACATAACACTTACATACAATACAATATTTACATAGTACCAAAAAAAACATGTCACTAATATTCATTTTTGCACACACGCAATTAATCCGAAAGAATTTTTCAAATGCAATCTCCCAAATTTCAAATGAGCATCTCACTTTGGTCATAGTGGTTAGCTTTTCGAAACAAATCTTAACATTTTTTTTTACTTGCAAAGCTGAAAGAATGTTGTGTATCCTTCAGAATGTTATTTTATGTCATTTCTTCGTAAATGTTCGAATTGTCTTGGGTTTGTTTTTCAGACGGGGCGACAACGCATTTGCGTTTGGGAGGAAGGGGAGGTGGCTCGTCTAGAGGGGGTTTACTTCCTTGAGGGGTTTCAGGGACCTTATTTTCAGTAATGGCATATGACTGGTCCTGTTCTGTGTGGTCATGACCACTAGCCATTACAGTAGTAGTAGTGTTTGTGTTGGACTCGGTGATGGCATGTGACTGGTCCTGTACTGTGTGGTCATGACCACTAACCATTACAGTAGTAGTAGTGTTTGTGTTGGACTCAGTGATGGCATGTGACTGGTCCTGTACTGTGTGGTCATGACCACTAACCATTACAGTAGCAGTAGTGTTTGTGTTCGACTCAGTAATGGCCTGAGACTGGTCCTGTACTGTGTGGTCATGACCACTAACCATTACAGTAGTAGTAGTGTTTGTGTTCGACTCAGTAAAGCTATGAGACTGAATCTGCCCTGTCTCATCATGACCACTAAGCATTGTAGTACTTCCAATGTTTTCGCTGTGTTCAGTTACAATTTGAAACTGATTCTGCCCTTTTTTGTCATGAATATTTTTCATTGGAACAGCTAAGGTGTTTATGTAGGAACTATTGGTGGTTTCAGACTGGTCCTGCACTGTCTGACCATTGCCATTGTTGACTGCCGCAGCTGTGGTATTTGTGTTAAATGTAGTGTTGGTCAGACACTGGCCCTGCAATAGCTGATAATGTTGGCTATCCATATTTTTATACAAGCCACCATGGCCGCTAGTCTTTACAGTTGTTGTGTACATTACTCGGGCAGACTGATCCTGCTCTGACTGGACATGGCCACTAGCTATTGCAGCATATGAACTACTTGTGTTAGATACAATAGTGGCCTGACACTGATCCTGCAATGCCTGATAATTTTGTTCATCCATATCTTCATACAGATGAGTAGCAAAACAAGTCTTAACAGCAGATGTGGTGTGCGTGTATGTTTCTTTGGTTGCTTGATAATCATCACCTGTTATTTCAGGACATGTAGTTTTTGGAGGATTTGATTGTGTACCATTATACATAGGATTTGGCAGTAAGGCTACAGGCAGTTCCTTTGGAGACAACCCTCGCCATGTCTGACCATGGCTACTCGTTACTACAGTAGATGTGGTGTTTGAGGTGCTCAAACCAATTCCAGGACTTGGACCTGGTGTGTTACCAATGTCGCAGTTTTGATATCGAATGGTATCCTGATACTGACCCTGGTCGGCCTGACCGCTTGCAATCATGGAAACTGTTACACTAGCAGTAGTTTTTGTAACATTTGGAAACTGAGTACTTGTCGCCTGGAGCCGGCCCTGAACTGTTTCATTCTGAATACTGGTTTTTGCAGCAACTGGGCACAAAGCCCTCCTCGTCCTTCGTATTGTGATAATGATTGCAACAATGATGGCGGTACCAGCTATTGAACCACAGTTAGATCCAATAACAACAAATAGTGGGGGGCTCGGGGGAGATTCAATGGAATTGTTACTTTCAGTCGTTGTTTCAGTTGGTAACCCTTCCCATTTCTTATCATCTGCTGGATGTGGCTGAGAGCCAGCATTGTGTTTAAAGTACCAATGATAACAGAAGGTTGAATCGTTAGAACAGCTATTAGCACTGTCAAATTGGTTACCAACAAACCTTGTCGAGCCAACATTATTTGCTGAATCAGTATTTCTCTCTGTATTGCCAGATGGAAAAGATGTAGACACTGGAGATGAGGTAAATGGGGTTTTGGTATCAAACATCGTTGATGTAGTTTGTTCTTCACAGATCAGGTCTTCTGGTTTGATATTTTTCAGCATTTTGTTCACTAAGTTAGCAGGTCGGGCACATACTATCTGACTTTCAAATGAATGAGTCCCGGTCATTTTAAGCCTGAATGGAACCATGTTGCAGTCACACTGCCAAGGGTTGTAGTACATTTCTACATTAGAAGTTACTGACAGGATTTTATAAATTGACGGGGGAAGGGCGGATATCTGGTTGTCACTCAGCGTCAAAGACTGGAGTTTGGGTAGATTTGAAAAAGTACCAGCCTGAATATTAGGTATCTTGTTTACGTTCAGAAACAGAGTTTGAAGCCTGGGTAAGTCTGAAAATGTGTCAGATTGAATTCCCTTTATCTGGTTGGACTGCAGATGCAACGTTTGGAGGTGGGGGAGATTTAAGAAAGCACAAGCCTGAATTTTGAATATCTGGTTGTGAGCCATGCTCAAATATCGGAGCAATGGTAGGTATGAGAATGTGCCACATTGAACGATAGTTATGTTATTGTAGTCAATGTACAATTCTTTGAGTTTGGTTAATCTTGAAAATGTCCCAGGATGAATGTTTGCTATCTGGTTTTTCATCAGATACAAAATTACGAGTCTTGGTAGATTTAGAAATGTCTCTTTGTGAAGATAGGTAATCTTGTTCTTATTAAAGCTCAACCATCGAAGCTGGAATAGAGGGGGGAAACGATCTACGGTCGCTATACGATTTTCAGCAAAGTTTAGACTCCCCAAGTTCTTATATCTCGCCAGCACATTCATCTCTGGCTTACTTAAAGTTGTTATTGTATTATATCTCAGGTCCATGGACATTATCAATTTTGGTAGGTTCTTGGGGATACTGGTGAGTTTCAAACTGCGACTGTCACTGACACAGGAGAAGCCCGGTCTGCATTCAGCCCCTGCATCTGGCATGTCGAGCTCAATCATGAAGATAAGAAGGAAAATAACCATTTCCTGTAACTTTCTGCCCATGTTGTCACCTAAAAAATAACAAGTAGAAGGGTTTGATTTGATATGTTACAGCTTTTCAAAGCAATCGCATTTGTATATGCTCAGAAGATGTGTCAAGTGTCCTTATATAAGTTCACATTTCGCCAAGTGGTGTCGAATTTTAAGTATACATTCACAAACCAGACGAATGGCATTTGTTGCTAGCTTGGCGTTGTTACAACAATGAGAGAGAAATACTTCTGTAAAAGTATAAAATAACTCTAATATAAGCTAAACTCCATTTACGTGTGTAAACCAGTAAACCGTTTCCCCAGCGTGAGGCTTTCGACAGAAAGGAAAAAGACCATAGATGAAACCCACCATGAAAATTGCGCACACAGATGTTACACGAATGTATGGAAGCTTGTACGATCGAAGGGTAAGTTATCAACAAAGAATGGGCAAATAAAATGGACAAAGCAATGAAAAAAAGTAGAATGAATTGAAACATGTATCTTTTTTTTTAGATACATAGCAGTAAGGGCATTTTCTGTACGAAATGAATATATCACACAAAATTAAACCTGCATCAAAACAAAGTCCCAAGGAAATACTCATGCAGGTGATCCTACTACGCACGCGCAAAAATATCCCACACATGCCTGTACATTTGGGGAATTCCTGACAAACGGACGCGAATTATTCTATTAGGATAGCCCCTGAGGCGTCGCCAAAAACATAAGAAAACGATTAAATAAAAACGCCCACATTGTCACATCACAGAATCGAATCCAGTTATTATCATGCATATGTGCGATTGAGAATTCACCCAAAGTACACAACTACAAGTATTAAATTCTCTATTGTCTGCTGAATGTCTTTAGTTTGCACTTTTTTAGCACTGCATTCCGTTTTGTCGATACCCTTTTCTTGACAGAGCACTCAGAGGATACGTGCTTACTTACCTAAAGCGTTGTTTAGTTTAACAAACGGTTTTCAATTAAACATATATGTATACATAGGAGGTACTGATTGTCTGAAGTCGGCTATTTGCATATCAACATTTAGAATTTGAATAATAATGATTTACAGACTTTCAAGGCCACAGTTGTGACTGGATCCGTAACTGATTCCAGACATCGAGATTGTTTTTGGCGACGCCTCAGGCGCTTCGCCTAATATTATAGTGTACGACCGTTTGACAAAAATTCCCAGAATTCCGCAGGCATGTCAAGAATTTTTACACGCATGCACAGTTGCATCATCCCTTTAGAGGGGAATAACTCGGAAATGGATTGACGGATCTTCATGGTATTTGGAATATAGATGGCTTCAGAGATGCCTTACATAATTAAATGCTAATCATTCAGACAATGGGCTAATTTGCAAGAATGTACAGAACTTTAACAAGCCCGCGCACTCGCAAACTTACCTCATAGGCCCTGTGAGAATTTGGTTACGTGCGCAGCGCATGGCGAGAGTGTGCCATCAGTCGGCGTTTTTGTCGTAAACTCGCAATTTGTAAATCCAGCACCCACTCATCGGGTGATACCGAACGGACCGCACTTTCGGACCTTTCCCAGCTTTTCTCGAAACGGAAGCAACGTGCGAATTTCGGCATCTTCTTCGTCACTAATCTGCCTACCTATGATATTAATCTGATTTTAGTTACAACGAGAAATTTTCTAACGTTATCATGAACGTTAACGGCCCGTTTAAAGCTTCGCAGGAAGTTTGAATCCGCCTTTGCCGCAATTCGGTCATTTTGTCGTAAATGGGCAAGACCAATTTCAACAGACCACGCCGATTTCCCGAGCGCACGTTTTGGAAACTTTCTGCCCCCAGACAGTCAAGAAAAAGTCACCAACACCTACGTTTCAGTTGGAAGGAGGTAAGGAAGATATCTTGTAAATGTGCATGGGCTGGTAAGTCGGGAAAATGTGGAAATCGACGAGATATATGCGCACAAATTATTTACTGTAGGATGGGAGGGGGGCGCAAGATGTTCTCGCAGGGTTTTTGACATATGTTGGCTAAAACTTGTCCGATTTGAATTTTGTCTCCACACAAGTAAAGCCCATAAAATGGAAATGTAACGACGCTAGTCACGTTTTATTCCATGCTTCAGTTATCCATCGATGAGGACGTCAAGTTGATGTAAACAAATCATGTTACGTAAATACGTCCTTATAACGTTACAGTAACGTTACTATAACTTATAAGTATTATTGGGGAAACGGGCCTCTTTAGACACGTTAGATTTCTTTTGGAAATAATTTCTGCACCAAGAAGCAACTCAGCACAGACGCACAGACCATCAGTGGGTAAGAGATTGGAAAAATATCTTAAATTTGGATGTGCTGATAAGACGGGAAAATGTGGAAATTGTCCCTGGCTTCCTGTCAGAATTTGGACTTAGTTGGGCTTAAAGTTAACAGATTTGAATTTTGTTTCCACCAAATTGAAGCCCTTGAAATGGACAAGTAACGAGAGTGGTCACGTATTGTCCCAAGCTTTACTTTTTGATCAGTGGTAGCTTAAATTTCAAACAACTTGGCCTGTAGGGCCATGGGGTCACCTTTATAAATTCTCGCCCAAAACACTGTTTATTCCATAAAAACAGTACTTGGTTGCCGCATGGGGGTCTAGTCTAAGAAGGTGAAGAAGACGTCTGATATATTTGTGAAGGCGTGTTATTAGCGAGGAAAGATAGGAAATTGTGGAGAACATCTGCAGACGAATTAACGTAAACTGATAACTATGGACTTTTTTCTTGCCACCAGCTTCTTGCAGTACATTTTGTATATTTCGGTTTCTACTGGACTGATGTTTTTATGAAATAGTGCCTCATTTAAATTCTCTTTTAATCCCGCTCTTACTGTATATTTTGTTGCTGTAGTTTCTGTTTGGTGGTGGCTATAAGTTGGGCACCCCTTAACAGCACTACACAGCAGTACTAAATCTGAAATATTCTATCATTCCAGGGAAAAGATAACAAGAGCACAGTAGCGGATGGCAAGATGCTGAGACATGTTTGTGAGAACCACATTGATGATGAGTGTTTCAATATATAGGAAGGACAGCCACTTGCTACAGAATAAGAATAAGTATGTGTGGGTTGATCCCGTAAGGCTTCCGAACAAGAGACTTCCTGGATAGGATACGAGCATGATCAGGGTGCTAACCTCCTTCTCAGCCTTCCACGAGTGCTGGCGGTTATTTTGTTGGGGAGAGGGCTGATTTAAGATTTTCAACATTTATGGGCCAGGTTTTTATGTCGTGAAGATCATGTTTGCCCCCGCTAAAACTTAATAGAAGACCTGCAATCTTTCTGCATCCTCCAAAGCAATAAAGATTAAGATTGTCTTTCAAAGGCCAATTAATGTTCCTGCAAAAAGTAATCCATGGTGCCACCCACACGGTGTCGTGAGAAGCCAACCTCATGCACAAAGTGAATCGACACATGCCATCTTGCAAATGTTGGTCATATTTCTATAAATTGTGTGTCAATCTTTCATCAATACCAAATGATATCAACCATGCCTTTCAGCCTCAGAAAAATGGTGTTAGGGCATGGCACCTAACCAACTGACAGCCAATCAGAGAAATGTCTTTGTGTGGTCCAAAGGCACCATATAAGGCACTTCAATAATATTCAAGAGCATGATGACAGTGCTGACATAACGTAATACAGTTCTTTCAGCGTCAGACTTGTTCATCAGATACCGAATTTAAAATTTGTCAGTTCTGTGGGAAGAGGGCACCACAGCACCACCAAATACCAACCGAGCATACGAAGTAACCATTATCATTAGGCAAAAATAAACAGGTGCACACCATGCCATATGCCGTTTCTTCAAAATTTGCAATCTGGCTGCTGATTGGCCTGCGACAAATCTTGACGATAGCTACCACTTCAGACTTCAGTATTGTTTTCGTAAATGCACCGTGATATAACGATTATATGTTATGAACAACAAACGCCTCATTACCTTTGCCAAGAAGATTGTTTTATTTGTACATGTAACTTATTATAAGTATTATGTATGTAGAAGACGAGCATAATTCGAGAATGCCTAGGTGGGTGTATTGATACACGGTATGTGATCCGGTCTTGATGAGACCCTGAAACAGTCTGATGTTGGGCCCCCTAGCATCTTCTGTTGCATTCTAGGATTATTCCAACATGTGACATGTGTAACTGATAAAGAGAAGAATGTTGATAGATAGTTATTATGCAAATACAGGTGAACATCATTGGAATTTATGCAAGGGGGACCTTATGTGCATACTTAATGACAAACACACACGAGACATCAGTTGTAAAGATTAAAGCCATTTGGAGTATGTATGGGGTCGTGAAACGTAAGCTTCTTATTCAATCCTCTTCATGCTCGCTTTCTAGTACCGAAACAAAAATATGTATTAGATGGAATTCTGTTGATTCAGAAGTGTTCTATATGTATTTGAATGTCAGAAAATCACCAATATTGTGTAAAGTATACGTTGTTAGTCTGGTGATGCCACACTTCTTTGCTGCTGTATTGGTTAGCTACCAACCACCTTCTAATACACCTGTAACACATGTGCACAAATGACTTATGTTATATGTGATTTGTTGTTAAAATCAAAGTACATAAAATCATGTCTTGAACACTAGATGCATAATGTGTTATGTTTAGAGTCCCCTTCACCAATAGTCCACATTTCACAAGAACTTTATGTTAAATGTATGTATTTGTCAATATTAATGCTATACTGTATGTGTCAGATGTATCTTAAGTTGAAATATGTATACATGTGTATGGCCTATGCATAAGTCTATAGTATTGTATTGCACTGTACATATGTTAATTCATTGTAAATGTTCCTTGTCATTATATGTACAAAGTAAGTATATTATTTTGTTGTAAATTTGGCATACATGAAAGTAATACATATGAAGTTTTATTGAAGAAAGTTATTGAGTGTGTGTCATCACATTATGATCATAGAGTAATGTTCAAGCCTTAGATGGCCCTCAAAATTCATAACTGTATCAAATAATGGAGTGCATTTTTGTCGACGCCGCAAGGGCTAGCCTGCCAGTATAGTATACGCTTCTGCGTAGTTGCATCATCCTTTTGTGGGGAGTAAATCGGGAAGGTAATTGACGGATTGTCATGATATTTGGAATGTACATAGCTTTGGAGATACCTTACACAATTCAATGGTAATCATGTAAATCAGTAGCCAATTTGCAAAATTAATGAGGACATTTTATAAATCCACGATATTAGCACACCCAAACATATGACATGTAACTGAAAAAGACAGAAATACCAAGTATGCAAATCATTACCTAATTTGCATAATCAATGAGAAATTGATATGATAGCATGAGTTTGAATGAGGATTTTATTCTTGTGCACAATGCTTCTGTTTTCCCCTTTGCTGTTCTGGTCCTGTTTAGTGTTACTAGATCATGGGTGCAGTTAGAATTCGCCAAATTGTCGCCAAGTTAAAGTAGAAAAGATAACTGATATGATTTCTGTGAAAAATGTATAATCAATGAAAGTCTTCTTTGTTGACAGCAATGCCATACAAAAATCCATAGTGCAAAACAATTTTCATACATGACGTTACAGCCAGAAAATGAATACTAGAAGTAGAACACACCTGCAACAACGAGCATTGATACTTATAAACAAGAAAACCGTCGCCATGGCAATAGTTTTAATTGCCACGCTTTTTTATTTTTGCTTCTAAACGTAACGAAATGTTCAAGGAGGTTAGAAATCTGCACATCAAAGTCTGGCCGTCAGTGACGCAGTTCATGTCATATGTTACATCCAGCACTCTTTACATTAGGGTGTATTGATTGTTTAAAGCTACCTATTTGCATAAGAAAACTTAAAAGGATAACCGGCTCTTTTAAGATCTGAGCCTCAAGAAATATCCACAGAGGTTAGATATCTGTGCATCTAGATCTGACTATTCAATATTAAAATTTTGAGAAAAAACATTCGCACTCAAAATATTTGGCTGTTACCCAAGTAGGGCTTGCCGGTTTCACAGATTGCTCTAAACGTCAAGGAATATCCAAAGAGGTGAAAGGTCTATGCATCAAAATCTGTCCGTCATTTAAGCACAACACGTCATATGTTACCCCCGGTACTTTTAACATCAGGGTGCCGTAATTGTCTATATCTGCCTATTCAGTATTAGAATTAAGCAATTCGTTTGCTCAAGGTTGCCTTTTTCTCATCTGATGAATAGAGAGCGGCAACATTTGTAGAGAAAAAGAAACATTCGCTCTCAAAATATTTGGCTGTTACTCAAGTAGGGCTTACCGGGTCCACACATCGAGATTGATTTCACTTCTAAACGTCAAGAAATATCCAGAGAGTTTAAAAATTTGTACATCAAAGTCTGGCCGTCAGTGACGCACTACATGTCATTTGTTACACCCAGCACTATTAACATTAGGGTGTATTGATTGTTTAAAGTTACCTATTGGCATATCAGAACTCAAAATGATCAAGGTCTCCACACATCGAGAATACTTTTAGGATCTAAACGTAAAGAAATATCCAGAGAAGTTAAAGATCTGTGCATCAAAATCTGACCGTCATTGAATCACAACATGTCATATGTTACACGCAGTACTTTTAACATCAGAGCGTCTTAATTGTCTAGATCTGCCTATTCAATATTGAAATTTAGCGATTCGTTTGCCCAAGGCTCCCCTTTTCTCATCTAAAGAATAGAGAGTCAACGGTTCCACACGTCAAGATTCTTTTTAACCGTTGTAGTGCTGTGCCCAACATATGTTGGGAAGCATATGTTGGTATTGTTTTCACTATGCTACTTTTTTGTTACTTTCCTTCCAAATAACCTAATGAAACTATACATTATTACAAAGCTGAAGGTCGCTACAATTAAAAAATGTAGTATAGTGAAAGCAGTATCCCTTCTTTCCAAATGGTCTAAAACGCCCAGAATTGGGAAAATGTATAGTGAAAAATTTGCCAGCACCACAAGAGTTAAGAACTAAACGTCAAGAAATATCCACAGAGGTTAAAGATCTGTGCATTAAAATCTGACCGTCCTTGAAACAAACATGTCATATGTTACACCCAGTACTTTTAACATCAGGGTGTCTTAATTGTCTAGATCTGCCTTTTCATATTACGATTTAGCGGGTTGTTTACTATACTCAAGGTTGTATTTTACTCATCTGATGATTAGAGAGAGGCAACAATAAAAGAAAAAAACATTCGCGCTCAAAATATTTGGCTGTTACCCAAGTAGACCTTACCGGTTCTACACATCGAGATTGTTTTTAATATCTAAACGCCAAGAAATATCTAAAAAGGTTAAAGATCTGTGCATCAAAATCTGTTCGTCATTGAAACAAAACATGTCATATGTTACAGTTACACCCAGTACTTTTAACATCAGAGCGTCTTAATTGTCTAGATCTGCCTTTTCAATATTGAAATTTAGCGATTCGTTTGCTCAAGGTTGCCTTTTACTCATCTGTTGACTAGAGAGAGGCAACAGTTATAAAAAAAAATTGCTTCCCAAATATTTGGCTGTCCCCCAAGTAGGATTGGTGCTTACATCTACAAGAAATACTCGAAGATCAAAATAGAAAAAAACGAAAGCTGTTGTTTTCATGAATATTTTCACAAAGACGGTAAAACCATGCTCCGAATTCTTCTTCCAATTGATGTTTCCCTATTTTCAACCGACACGATTGTATGAGATGAAAAATGATACTTTCCAACCATAATCAAATAATCATCTTATGAAGTAATTAGATAAATGTGTAATGAATTTGGCAACAAATGTAAGAGAAATTCCTTTCCCCGATTGGGCGTATTGTACGGAACTGCCTTAGAGGCTATATAGTAGCCAAATCTTTCTTACTTGTGAAGAAAGTGAATTTTTAGATAAACAAGTTGTATCTATGCTAGTTAGTTCTACATAGGCGAATAAGCATGAAACTTGATCTCACCTTATCTTACCTTTTAATCTTTAAAAGCGGTTTTCAGTCGGCCACCATCTTTCCAACTGTGTGACTGGAACGTCTTTTATCCGCTGTTGTTGCTATCTTGCTTGTTGCCCATCTGCTCTGTGTGGTCGTTTTGTTTGTAGCTTTTGTTTATACGGGCGTGTCACATTACATTGTATCAATCCGCGACCCTCGGGTGAAAAGTAGTTCCCTGGAAAAGTCGTAGAGACTCTTATGTGTAAATTGTACTGAATAATCAGGAACTTGGTATGAATCTTAAAAAAATGGAATATGCTTTGAAAATTTGCGCCAGAACAATTTCATTTTAGATGCTATATCTAAAAGGGCGTCAAAAGGATAGAATACACTATGAATTCCCAAGATTAGAAAAGAATTTTCATTCTGAAGGCATTTTGGCTCATTCCTTCTCGTGTGAAGGGATATAAGGTCCATTTGGAATTCCCAGCCGAATGGCCCCGAATGTGGCATGAATTTTGCAAATACTTCATTCCAAGGACCGTATACCAGCTGTTACTTTTGATATTATATCTTTTGATATTATATCTTTTAAAAACTATCGAGGAATTTCGGAGTAAACAAGGTCGTTGACTGATTTATGTACCGTGAAAGGCCAAAACAACATTTGCACTCAAAAGGAAAACAACATTTTGCGAAGGCCGTACCTCTTTTGTTGTTCCAACCAAGGATTTTAAGAATATGCATTTAAAATAGCTGTCTTTATGTGAACATTTTGATCAATTGTCGTATAATAGCTTTCAAAATTGTTACTCTGACTCACATCTATGTCATTGACAGGGTGCTTATACTGGTGCTTCTTGTTTAATGTAACTGTAACAATTCAGTCGCCAGGCATAAACCACCTTACACAGCCTCCAAGATCAGTGACAGTAACAATCTGGCGTGATCGGTCAGAAGGCCTACCTGGCCTGCCGAACAATCATTCTGGAAACTGAATTGTTACATTTTTGGCAGAAGGAACAAAATATACCTCAGAGATTGTAATCAACTACCAAATCCGGGTACAGATGTATCTTTTCGAAGTGTCTGCCTGTCTGTGCTTCCTAAGTTGGATCCATATCATCGCGGATTTATGGTGGTGCCGCGCCATCAGGCGAGATAGCAAGGAACTGCACCGGTCACCTAACCGCCTCAGACCAGTCGCGGCCAAGCAGCTGCCGGGCCCAGATCATCATCATATCGTTCCGTACCAGTACTGCAGCCAGGCCACGGCCTTCTCGTTGGCTTCTAGCAGGTCCTGGTTGTCCAGTATCAGGGTGCGCCTAAACAGAGCCCATATGCTCAAGAATATCTCGAGAAGGAAGTATCACAACATTTTGCGGTTTGCATCGTTCGATTCCTTGCTAAAGGACCTTTCAAACCATACCAAGCTTGCACGGCCGGAACTTGAAGCCCAAGCTACAATCGCGTCCCCAAGTCACCACCCTACCCGGTGCCGTCACCGGCGGTGTACCAAAAAAAGGAGCTAGCGGTTGCGCCTAAACAGAGCCCATATGCTCAAGAATATCTCGAGAAGAAAGTATCACAACATTTTGCGGTTTGCATCGTTCGATTCCTTGCTAAGGGACCTTTCCAACCATACCAAGCTTGCACGTCCGGAACTTGAAGCCCAAGCTACAATCGCGTCCGTAAGTCACCCCCCTACCCGGTGCCGTGACCGGCGGTGTTCCAAAAAAAGGAGCTAGCGGTTGCGCCTAACTAGAGCCCATATGCTCAAGAATATCTCGAGAAGGAAGTATCACAACATTTTGCGGTTTGCATCTTTCGATTTCTTGCTAAAGGACCTTAAAGTTTCCAACCATACCAAGCTTGCACGGCCGGAACTTGAAGCCCAAGCTACAATCGCGTCCCTAAGTCACCCCCCTACCCGGTGCCGTGACCGGCGGTGTTCCAAAAAAAGGAGCTAGCGGTTGCGCCTAAACAGAGCCCATATGCTCAAGAATATCTCGAGAAGGAAGTATCACAACATTTTGCGGTTTGCATCTTTCGATTTCTTGCTAAAGGACCTTAAAGTTTCCAACCATACCAAGCTTGCACGGCCGGAACTTGAAGCCCAAGCTACAATCGCGTCCCTAAGTCACCCCCCTACCCGGTGCCGTCACCGGCGGTGTTCCGAAAAAAGGAGCTAGCGGTTGCGCCTAAACAGAGCCCATATGCTCAAGAATATCTCGAGAAGGAAGTATCACAACATTTTGCGGTTTGCATCTTTCGATTCCTTGCTAAAGGACCTTTCCAACCATACCAAGCTTGCACGGGCGGAACTTGAAGCCCAAGCTACAATCGCGTGCGTAAGTCACCCCCCTACCCGGTGCCGTCACCGGCGGTGTTCCAAAAAAAGGAGCTAGCGGTTGCGCCTAAACAGAGCCCATATGCTCAAGAATATCTCGAGAAGGAAGTATCACAACATTTTGCGGTTTGCATCGTTCGATTTCTTGCTAAGGGACCTTTCCAACCATACCAAGCTTGCACGGCCGGAACTTGAAGCCCAAGCTACAATCGCGTCCGCAAGTCACCCCCCTACCCGGTGCCGTCACCGGCGGTGTTCCAAAAAAAGGAGCTAGCGGTTGCGCCTAAACAGAGCCCATATGCTCAAGAATATCTCGAGAAGGAAGTATCACAACATTTTGCGGTTTGCATCGTTCGATTTCTTGCTAAGGGACCTTTCCAACCATACCAAGCTTGCACGGCCGGAACTTGAAGCCCAAGCTACAATCGCGTCCGCAAGTCACCCCCCTACCCGGTGCCGTCACCGGCGGTGTTCCAAAAAAAGGAGCTAGCGGTTGCGCCTAAACAGAGCCCATCTGCTCAAGAATATCTCGAGAAGAAAGTATCACAACATTTTGCGGTTTGCATCGTTCGATTTCTTGCTAAGGGACCTTTC
>NC_049997.1:4730714-4763906 GCF_000003815.2 Branchiostoma floridae | reverse complement strand
GCCCAAGCTACAATCGCTCTGTTGGCTAAAGACGGCCATGGCCTGGAATAAAGTAGTATTCTATACATCGATCGTAACTTTTGATTGCTCGGTCGCACTACGATGAAACTTCACACAGTTTTAGTACTTCTTTAAACACATTGAATACTTGTGATTTTTTTTGTACATGTCGGATTTTGGGTTAGAAATGAACATTTTGGTTAAAAAAAGTGTTGTTTATTTCATGAGTCTAGTCCCAGCTGGAAACAACACTTTAAATTATGATATTCTAAAGGATGAAAGGTAACCTTAAACTTATCATTTTTATCCGCGGCTATTTTGTTTTAAATTAGGATTATATTGTTTTTTTTTTGACGAAAACATCAGAAACGACCATTTTTTTTTGTCAATTTTTTCGTTGAAAATGCACCATAGTCAAAAACATAAAATAATTAAACAAAATAACCTCGGACAATTTTGATAAGAAAGGGATAATAGGTAAATCTTGAGTACAAAAAAGATCAGTACTCTTATTTTGAGCTGGGACTAAAGCCGTAAATGTCATAACTTGACCTCACTGACACCCACCAAGGATAAATGGTCCTTACGGTGCCTGTTTACGTTGAAAAGTTGCAAATAACCACACATGCAGGTTCGAACGCGCGTTCGGTTCGAATTACGTAATGGAACATCATGGAACACGTGTTCGAATTCGGCTGGACAAGGGAACACGCGCCCGAACTCGGACACAAATCGAGAGTGCCTGGGCCGTCTTAGCTCAACAGAGTAACTTATTTGTCATTAACAAAAAACATTGTCAAAATGGACGTGGCCTCCGAAAAAACCCAAAACGTATGGACAAATTGCACGTACGGCGGGTTGTGCCCTTAGCAGAGAAGACTTTGCCCTCTATTACCTGTCTGCTCAACAGGAGTGAAGAAACTGTAGACCGGTATCCTGTCAAGACCTTTCATGATTTTGAACACCTGGATCATGTCTCCTCTCTGCCGCCTGTATTCGAAGGTTGATCTATACCACCATGGAAACACACACAGCCACCATATATCCGCGATGATATGGAACCAACTTAGGAAGCACAGACAGGCAAACGCATAAAAAATACACATGTACACGGATTTGGTAGTTGATTAAAATCTCTGAAGTATATTTTGTTCCTTCTGCCAAAAATGTAATAATTCAGTTTCCAGAATGATTGTTCGGCAGGTAGGCCTTCTGACCGATCCCGCCAGATTGTTACTGTCACTGATCTTGGAGGCTGTGTAAGGTGGTTTATGCCTGGCGACTGAATTGTTACAGTTACATTAAGCAAGAAGCACCAGTATAAGCACCCTGTCAATGACATAGATGTGAGTCAGAATAACAATTTTGAAAGCTATTGTACGACAATTGATCAAAATGTTCACATAAAGACAGCTATTTTAAATGCATATTCTTAAAATCCTTGGTTGGAACAACAAAAGAGGTACGGCCTTCGCAAAATGTTGTTTTCCTTTTGAGTACAAATGTTGTTTTGGCTTTTCACGGTACATAAATCAGTCAACGACCTTGTTTTCTCCGAAATTCCTCGATGGTTTTTAAAAGATATAATATCAAAAGATATAATATCAAAAGTAACAGCTGGTATATGGTCCTTGGAATGAAGTATTTGCAAAATTCATGCCACATTCGGGATCATTCGGGTGGGAATTTCAAATGGACCTTATATCCCTTCACACCAGAAGGAATGAGCCAAAATGCAGTCAGAATGAAAATTCTTTTCTAATCTTGGGAATTCATAGTGTATTCTAGGTATGGTCACTGCATTCGAGATATTCTTTTTGCCACATTCTGGCAGGATTCGAAGTCGGTTGCCGTTTTGTTTCTCCATCGAATGGGATAAGAATGTTTCGAATGATGTTGGAATGTCGTAGCATGCTGTTATACTGCAGTTAAAATACACTTAGCATACACTTTGAATGCCATTCGATATTTCTCCACTTCAAATGGCATTTCGGGACAGCCAAAAGAACGGACACAAATATATGGAATGCAGTGAAAATTTCTAGAATACACTACGAATTGCTAGGAAGAGAAAATAGTTTTCATTCTGACGGCATTCCGGCTCATTCTTGCTCTCGTGCGAAGGGGGCTTAACTGCAAACAGTTCTGTTTATGTTTAGTCTTCGATCAAATTGAGTCCCAAAGATGCCTTAGGTCAACTGCTTGAAACTAAAAATTCCAAATTGTTGTATATAAGCACTGATAAGATTTATTTTATCTAAATAACGATGTAAAACAGTGTAACGTAGATAAACTTTGGAATTTGTTTTATCAATGATTTGGACATTGGTTGGAAGGTAAGGACATTTGTTTCAACATTTTCAGCTTGCATGCCAAACACACCATATGATAGTTGTTGCTCCCTTTTTCATCCAGAATACGCTCTTTCCAAGCTATTAATGAAGGTAAGAAAGTTATCACATTTGGCCAGTTCAGGAATTCTATCAAACATAGTAAGTATTTTGCATTTTCTTCATAAAAAGATGGCATCAAAGAGTAGCCTTCAATGTTTTCCCCCTTTGATCACACCTGTGTTTACATAAGTCTGTGGAATTTATCCTAAAGACTAGGGGTCAGGTAAACATACTATTTGTGACGAGGCGTATACGGCTCGTTTTCATTGAAATGTCAAAAATGCTGTTGCCTGCCTTTACGACTTGATACGGAGCAAATTATAGACAGCATGACTGGTCACTTCGTTTTTCCACAACCCCTGTACCGTTTTACAAAAAATGCACCACAACATTCATATTGGTTGATGGCTCAGAAGCTTATTATAGCCACAGGTGGGATTTCACCCTCTAAAAAATGGCTGTCGCCTGAGGAGACACGAAGAATTTGAATAGTATCCAAAAATGTAACAATTCAGTTTCCAGAATGATAGGCCCTCTGAACGATCACGCCAGATTGTTACTGTCACTGATCTTGGAGGCTGTGTGAGGTGGTTTATGCCGGAAAGCGCCCGGGGCCCAAAATAGTAATTTCTTTCATAGATCAAGATCTAGTTTTTTACTAAATATGATGGCAATGAATCAGAATTTTCTTGATTCCTGATGCCAAACCACAGACAAACGCTACCAAACCATTACATTTCTTGGCAAAGGCATTGAATCGAAATTGCTAAATTGTTCGCTTTTGACAACCTGTTATATATATATCGTCTAAAATGAAATTGTTCTAGCGCAAATTTACAAAGCAGATTCCAATGTTTTTAAAAACTGATACAAAGCTCCTCAATTATTCAGCACAATTTACACATAAGAGTCTCTGCGACTTTTCCAGGGAACTACTTTTCACGGGTCGCGGATTGATACATTGTAATGTGACACGCCCGTATAAACAAAAGCTACAAACAAAACAGCTACACAGAGCAGATGGGCAACAAGCAAGACAGCAACAACAGGGGATAAAAGTTCCAGTCACACAGTTGGAAAGATGGTGGCCGACTGAAAACCGCTTTTAAAGATTAAAAGGTAAGATAAGGTGAGATCAAGTTTCATGCTTATTCGCCTATGTAGAACTAACTAGCATAGATACAACCTGCTTATCTAAAAATTCACTTTCTTCACAAGTAAGAAAGATTTAGCTACTATATAGCCTCTGCGGCAGTTCCGTACAATACGCCCATTCGGGGGAAGGAATTTGTCTTACGTTTGCTGCCAAATTCCTTACAAATTTATCTAATTACTTTATAAGATGATTATTTGATATGGCAACATGGTAGGAAAGTATCATTTTTCATCTCATTCAACCGTATCGGTTAAATACAGGGAAAAATCAATTGGAAGAAGAATTTGGACCATGGTTTTACTGTCATTGTGAAAATGTTCATGAAAACAACAGCTTTCATTTTTTTTCTATTTTGATCTTCGAGTATGGCTTGTAGAGTTTTAGGCACCAACCCTACTTGGGGCACAGCCAAATATTTTGGAAGCGAATGTTTTCTCTACAATTGTGGCCTCTCTCTATTCATGAGATGAGAAAAATACAACCTTGAGCAAACAAACCGCTAAACTTTAATATTGAATATCTTATCTAACAATTACGGCACCCTTATGTTAAAAGTACTGGCTGTAACATATGACATGTGCTTCAATGACGGTCAGATTATTACGTCTGTGGATATTTGTGGTATATATGCACATACCTCTGTGGATATTTCTTGACATTACGATTTCCCCCCTCAGCGACACCCCAGTAGGGGTTTTTAGAGGGTATTCAAGACGAAGACGAAGATATAAACCTTGTGGTGCTGCAAAATTTTCACAATACATCTTCCCAATGCTGGGCGTTTTAGACCCTTTGGAAAGTAGGGGTACTGTTTTCACTATGCTACACTTTTAAAGAGTAGCGACCTTCAGCTTTGTAATAATGTATAGTTTCATTAGGTTATTTGGAAGGAAAGTAACAAAAAAGTAGCATAGTGAAAACAATACCAACATATGCTTCCCAACATATGTTGGGCACAGCACTACAACGGTTAAAAAGAATCTTGACGTGTGGAACCGGGGACTCTCTATTCTTTAGATGAGGAAAAGGGAGCCTTGGGCAAACGAATCGCTAAATTTTAATATTGAAAAGGTAGATCTAGACAATTAAGACGCTCTGATGTTAAAAGTACTGAGTGTAGCAAATGACATGTTTTGTTTCAATGACGGTCAGATTTTGATGAACAGATCTTTAACCTCTGTGGATAATTCTCGAAGTTTAGATCTTAAAAGTATTCTCGATGCGTTGAGCTGGTAGTCGCTACCTGGCTAACAGCCAAATATTTTGAGTGCGAATGTTTTTTTTTCTCTACAGTTGTTGCCCCTCTCTATACATAAGATGAGTAAAACGCAACCTTGAGCAAACAACCCGCTCAATCTTAATATTGAATAGGCAGATCTAGACAATTAAGACCCCCTGATATTAAAATTACTGAGTGTAGCAAATGACATGTTGTGCTTCAATGACGGTCAGATTTTGATGCACAGATCTTTAACCTCTGTGAATATTTCTTGACGTTTAGTTCTTAACCCTTGTGGTGCTGGCAGATTTTTCACTATACATTTTCCCAATTCTGGGCGTTTTAGACCCTTTGGAAAGAAGGGATACTGCTTTCACTATGCTACATTTTAATTGTAGAGACCGTAAGCTTTGTAATGATGGATAACTTTATGGGGTTATTGGGAAGGAAAGTAACAAAAAAAGTAGCATAGTGAAAACAATACCAACATATGCTTCCCAACATATTTTGGGCGCAGCACTACAACGGTTAAACGAATCTTGACGTGTGGAACCGTTGACTCTCTATTCTTTAGATGAGAAAAAGGGAGCCTTGGGCAAACGAATCGCTAAATGTTAATATTGAAAAGGCAGATCTAGACAATTAAGACACCCTGATGTTAAAAGTACTGGGTGTAACATGACATGTTGGGTTTCAATGACGGTCAGATTTTGATGCACAGATCTTTAACTTCTCTGGATATTTCTTGACACTTAGATCTTATTCTCGATATGTGGAGACCTTGATCATTTTGAGTTTTCATATGCCAATAGGTAGCTTTAAACAATCAATACACCCTAATGTTAATAGTGCTGGGTGTAAAAAAATGGCATGTAGTGCGTCGCTGACGGCCAGATTTTGATGTACAAATTTTTAACCTCTGTGGATATTTCGTGACGTTTAGAAGTAAAAGCAATCTCGATGTGTAAAACCGGTAAGCCCTACTTGAGTAACAGCCAAATATTTTGAGTGCGAATGTTTTGTTTCTCTACAAATGTTGCCTCTCTCTATTCATCAGATGAGAAAAGGGCAACCTTGAGCAAATGAATTGCTTAATTCTAATACTGAATAGCATCAATAGGCAGATCTAGACAATTACGGCACCCTGATGTTAAAAGTACCGGGGGTAACATATGACGTGTTGTGCTTAAATGACGGACAGATTTTGATGCATAGACCTTTCACCTCTTTGGATTCCTTGACGTTTAGAGCAATCTGTGAAACCGGTAAGCCCTACTTGGGTAACAGACAAATATTTTGAGTGCGAATGTTTTTTCTCTACAATTGTTTCTCTATTCATCAGATGAGTAAATGCAACCTTGAGCAAAATTGTAATATTGAATAGTCAGATCTAGATGCACAGATATCTAACCTCTGTGTATATTTTTTGAGGCTCAGATCTGAAAAGCAATCTATGTGTGGAGCCGGTTTTGTTATGCAAATAAGTAGCTTTAAACAGTAAATACACCCTAATGTAAAGAGTGCTGCATGTAACAAATGGCATGCAATGCGTCACTGACGGCCAGATTCTGATGTGCAGATTTCTAACCTCCTGGAATATTTCGTGACGTTTAGAAGTAAAAAGAAAACCAACAATCTCGATGTTTGGAATCAGTTACGGATCCATTCACAACTGTGGCCTTGAAAGTCTGTAAATCATTATTATTCAAATTCTAAATGTTGATATGCAAATAGCCGACTTCAGACAATCAGTACCTCCTATGTATACATATATGTTTAATTGAAAACTGTTTGTTAAACTAAACAACGCTTTAGGTAAGTAAGCACGTATCCTTTGAGTGCTCTGTCAAGAAAAGGGTATCGACAAAACGGAATGCAGTCTGTGCTAAAAAAGTGCAATCGGTAGACAGTAGAGAATTAATACTTCTAGTTGTTTACTTGTTGGTGAATTCTTAGTCGCACAATTACATAGCATGATGATAACTGGATTCGATTCTGTGATGTGACAATGTGGGCGTTTTTATTTAATCGTTTTCTTATGTTTTTGGCGACGCCTCAGGGGCTACCCTAATAGAATAGTGTGCGTCCGTTTGTCAAGAATTCCCCAAATGTACAGGCATGTGTGGGATATTTTTGCGCGTGCGTAGTAGGATCACCTGGGTATATTCCCTTGGGAATTAGTTTTGAAAATGACATTACTGCTATGTATCTAAAAAAAGGTACATGTTTCAATTCATTCTACTTTTTTTCATTGCTTTGTCCATTTTATTTGCCCATTCTTTGTTGATAACTTACCCTTCGATCGTACGAGCTTCGATACATGCGCGTAACATCTGTGTGCGCAATTTTCATGGTGGGTTTCATCTATGGTCTTTTTCCTTTCTGTCGAAAGCCTCACGCTAGGGAAATGCCTGGTTTACACACGTTAATGGAGTTTAGCTTATATCAGAGTCATTTTATACTTTTACAGAAGTATTTCTCTCTCATTGTTGTAACAACGCCAAGCTAGAAACAAATGCTATTCGTCTGGTTGGTGAATGTATACTTAAAATTCGACACCACTTGGCGAAATGTGAACTTATATAAGGACACTTGACACATCTTCCGAGCATATACAAATGCGATTGCTTTGAAAAGCTGTAACATATCAAATCAAACCCTTCTACTTGTTATTTTTTAGGTGACAACATGGGCAGAAAGTTACAGGAAATGGTTATTTTCCTTCTTATCTTCATGATTGAGCTCGACATGCCAGATGCAGGGGCTGAATGCAGACCGGGCTTCTCCTGTGTCAGTGACAGTCGCAGTTTGAAACTCACCAGTATCCCCCAGAACCTACCAAAATTGATAATGAACATGGACCTGAGATATAATACAATAACAACTTTAAGTAAGCCAGAGATGAATGTGCTGGCGAGATATAAGAACTTGGGGAGTCTAAACTTTGCTGAAAATCGTATAGCGACCGTAGATCGTTTCCCCCCTCTATTCCAGCTTCGATGGTTGAGCTTTATTAAGAACAAGATTACCTATCTTCACAAAGAGACATTTCTAAATCTACCAAGACTCGTAGTTTTGTATCTGATGAAAAACCAGATAGCAAACATTCATCCTGGGACATTTTCAAGATTAACCAAACTCAAAGAATTGTACATTGCCTACAATAACATAACTATCGTTCAATGTGGCACATTCTCATACCTACCATTGCTCCGATATTTGAGCCTGGCTCACAACCAGATATTCAAAATTCAGGCTTGTGCTTTCTTAAATCTCCCACACCTCCAAACGTTGCATCTGCAGTCCAACCAGATAAAGGAAATTCAATCTGACACATTTTCAGACTTACCCAGGCTTCAAACTCTGTTTCTGAACGTAAACAAGATACCTAATATTCAGGCTGGTACTTTTTCAAATCTACCCAAACTCCAGTCTTTGACGCTGAGTGACAACCAGATATCCACCCTTCCATCGTCAATTTATAAAATCCTGTCAGTAACTTCTAATGTAGAAATGTACTACAACCCATGGCAGTGTGACTGCAACATGGTTCCATTCAGGCTTAAAATGACCGGGACTCATTCATTTGAAAGTCAGATAGCATGTGCCCGACCTGCTAACTTAGTGAACAAAATGCTGAAAAATATCAAACCAGAAGACCTGATCTGTGAAGAACAAACTACATCAACGATGTTTGATACCAAAACCCCATTTACCTCATCTCCAGTGTCTACATCTTTTCCATCTGGCAATACAGAGAGAAATACTGATTCAGCAAATAATGTTGGCTCGACAAGGTTTGTTGGTAACCAATTTGACAGTGCTAATAGCCGATCCAACGATGCAACCTTCTGTTATCATTGGTACTTTAAACACAATGCTGGATCTCAGCCACGTCCAGCAGATGATGCGAAATGGGAAGGGTTACCATCTGAAACAACGACTGAAAGTAACAATTCCATTGAATCTCCCCCGAGCCCCCCACTATCTGTTGTTATTGGATCTAACTGTGGTTCAATAGCTGGTACCGCCATCATTGTTACAATCATTCTCACAATACGAAGGACGAGGAGGGCTAAGAAAACCCCTTCGTGCCCAGCTGCTGCAAAAACCAGTATTCAGAATGAAACAGTGCAGGGCCGGCTCCAGGCGACAAGTACTCAGTTTCCAAATGTTACAAACACTACTGCTAGTGTAACAGTTTCCATGATTGCAAGCGGTCAGGCCGGCCAGGGTCAGTATCAGGATTCCATTCGATATCAAAACCGTGGCATTGGTAATACACCAGGTCCAAGTCCTGAAGTTGTTTTGAGCACCTCAAACAACACATCTACTGTAGTAACAAGTAGCCATGGTCAAACATGGCGAGGGTTGTCTCCAAATGAACTGCCTGTAGCCTTTCAGCCAAATCCTATGTATAATGGTACACAATCAAATCCTCCAAAAACTACATGTCCTGAAATAACAAGTGATGATTATCAAGCAACCCGAGAAACATACACGCACACCACATCTGCTGTTAAGACTTGTGGTGCTACTCATCTGTATGAAGATATGGATGAACAAAATTATCAGGCATTGCAGGATCAGTGTCAGGCCGCTATTGTATCTAACACAAGTAGTTCATATGCTGCAATAGCTAGTGGCCATGTCCAGTCAGGGCAGGATCAGTCTCAGTCTGCCCGAGCAATGTACACAACAACTGTAAAGACTAGCGGCCATGCTGGCCTGTATAAAAATATGGATAGCCAACATTATCAGCTATTGCAGGGCCAGTGTCTGACCAACACTACATCTAACACAACTACCGCAGCTGCGGCAGTCAACAATGGCAATGGTCAGACAGTGCAGGACCAGTCTGAAAACACCAATAGTTCCGACATAAACACCTTAGCTGTTCCAATGAAAAATATTCATGACAAAAAAGGGCAGAATCAGTTTCAAATTGTAACTGAACACAGCGAAAACATAGGAAGTACTACAATGCTTAGTGGTCATGATGAGACAGGGCAGATTCAGTCTCAGAGCTTTACTGAGTCGAACACAAACACTACTACTACTGTAATGGTTAGTGGTCATGACCACACAGTACAGGACCAGTCACATGCCATCACTGAGTCCAACACAAACACTACTGCTACTGTAATGGTTAGTGGTCATGACCACACAGTACAGGACCAGTCACATGCCATCACTGAGTCCAACACAAACACTACTACTACTGTAATGGCTAGTGGTCATGACCACACAGAACAGGACCAGTCATATGCCATTACTGAAAATAAGGTCCCTGAAACCCCTCAAGGAAGTAAACCCCCTCTAGACGAGCCACCTCCCCTTCCTCCCAAACGCAAGGGTGTTGTTGCCCTGTCTGAAAAACAAACCCAAGACAATTCGAACATTTACGAAGAAATGTCATAGAATAGAATTTGAAGGATACACAACATTCTTTCAGCTTTGCAACTAAAGCCTTTGGTTTAGAATTGTTGCTACCCACTGTAACCAAAGTGAGATACTCATTTGAATTTTGAGAGATTGCATTTCCAAACTTCTTTTGGAATGATAGCGTGTGTGTAAAAATGAATATAAGTGACATGTTTTTTTTGGTAGAGTCGATTCCACATTACCAAGAGGGTGTTTCTTGCCTTTTGTTCCAACATTTTGGAAATCTTTATAACATTCTAGTTGTGATAAGTAACTGTTTAGAACTATTTATAACATCATTGTGATGTTCTAAATATTTTCTACAGTGTTCATACATGTCAAAAACATTTCTTACATCAAATACATTATTTCTGTTAGTTTCTAAACTGTTCCAACATAGATTCATCATTTGTGATCACATGTTCGAACATGGAAACAAAATGGTAAAACTGGGTCAGTGGGCTGGGGAGAGGGCAATTCACACATCCCTGCCAAGCACAGGGAATTGTGTCTGTCTGGCACCTTCTCACAAAAGAGTCACCAGTGTCTACTAAAGAGAATCTAAAAATACAAGACCTAAACAAAATGCCCAGCTAGCAGGTTGGTTTATGGTGGTAATAAAAGTTTTTATGGAGGAAAAAAAATGATGGAAATTGTTGGAACATTTGATCACATGTTCCAACAATAACAAAACACATAGATGTTTCAAAATTGTTTTGAATAAAGAGATATTTGTACTATTGATTTCCGATTTTTCCAACATATAAAGATAGGTTCAAACATGTTCAAACTTTCATTTTCAATTGTTTGAACGGTTTAGAACTTTAGTGGCTGACATATTCTTTTACTTAGAATAGTTCAAACATACTACAAATATTATTTCAAAACCCTCTCGGTGACTCGGAATCGACTCTATTATGTAAATATTGTATTGTATTTTATGTATTTTTTTATTGTATACGTATCCAGGGCCTCCATGAAAATCAGTGTTTGTTACTGATGGGAGCTTACACTGATAAAGAAATAAAAGCAACAACAATGTCAAGTAAAACAATATCTTAAGCTTGTAACTTAAAGGTGAAACCTGATTGACACTGTCCGTCAAAGGTTCTTGTCGTAACTGATTTTCTAGCAAAATATATGGACGTATCCCTGAACATATTCTCCTAAACAACTTACTACTTATGCTTATTATTTGATGTTGTATGATTGTTATGTCTCATAATATGTACTTTGAAAACTAACAGGGTATTTCCATTATTCTTGATGTGATTTTATTTATACCGTAGCAATTATTACCCGAAGAATGATGTATTTCTGAAGATTTTGAATTAAGTAAACTTGTTCCTTAGTATTTCTCCCAGAGTGTATGAAATATGTACATATGTGATCTGAAATTGGCAGGCATACTGAGTGTGTATACCGTACCTTACCTTAGACCTTAGATCCTCCCGCAACACTGTTGTATTGTGTGTCTGCATACCAAGCATGTATTATTGCTCTTCAGTAGCCATACATTTGATTTGTATTTTATTGAATACATTCAGTTGTGTACGACAAATAGTACTTATCATGAAAAGATCTAGAATTTGTGGCTTGGAAAGTATGATACGTAAATTGCTTATATGGCCAAATAGGAGTCATGATGTTGCTACTAGCATGAGATTTTCTTTATTATGAAATGTCATCTGTATTACTCTTTTATTACCAACATTGATGTACTTGTTTTCAGAAAACAAAGGATACTTCATAAAATATATTGTATGTACAGCACTATGATATGTTTCAGGTCAGACACAAGCAGAGAAATTATTAATATACTGCTTTTTCATGGAATCTTGAAAGACGTATTACAGCGGAGGTAAACTAAGCAATTATCTTCTTGAACTAGTTTAACTGTAATTTACAACACAAAATTGAAGCAATTATGTTCTTCACAAGCTCTGAGTGGAGATGTGATGTTGTCCGAATTTATCTACTTCAACAACATTTGACAAAATCCACTCAATTCCTCATAGCATTTGCTATATGAGTCATTTTGCAGAGTGTGTGTCTCTAGTACTGGTCTTATGTACCACCGTGCTACCAAGTGAGGATTGCTTTGAATTCTTTTTGAAAGAAACATAAAAAAAAATGTCACTTATTACAATGCATGTTGTTATACAATTATACACTTGTATTTCGAACGTAAATTTTGTATAGAAGTAAAAGGAACTAGTTGAGAGAATAGGTCTCACCTTGTATATGCTGAATGTGCAGTTTTGTTTATCAAAAATGTAAATCTATCTTAATGGTAAGGCTTATCTTTGATTCACAGTACACACAATGAATCCCGACTAGGGCTAGGGGAAACATTACATACACAGAGAACGGCCCGTCACGCTTCACTACTTCCTTGATATTCAATAACACTTGGCAACTGGAAACTATTGATAAGTTAAAAATCTGGGGTACAATTAGCTTATTACCGATTTTGTCTCTGTGATTATTGTTTAATACAGAATGTTATAAATGAAACGAGATATTAAAACAGGACGTTCCGCTGCAATACCTTAGAAACCCGCAAAAAGGGCAACGTGCCCCGAATGGTCGCGATGACTACAAATCTAGTTTTGATAAATGCTCTAACGCTAGTTCACCTTTTTCCGCGTGGTGTCCTATATCCGTTGTTTATCCGAACACGGTTTAAGGATATTCATATTAATCCAATGGTGGTTTCAAATTACAATATCTTTAGTTTCAAATGATGCCATTTGAAACCATCATCTGTCGTTTTTAGAAACAACGGATATAAGTTACTCCGCGAATAAAGGTGAACTAGCGTTACCAGTTAAGTCATTCCAACGCTACAATTAGGACTTGTCACCAAAAAAAAAAACCTCGTCCGTGGCAGCCGGTTTGCATACTAATGTCCAGACGTGTTTTCTTTATATCTTCGTGCTTTCACCTTTGACCTGCACATGCGCAGTTGGATTTATGAACGGAAATGCCAATGCAGGTGACGTTTAATGGCCCTAGGTATGAGTGTTGATCAATAAGTTCTCGGCCTCACCCAGAAATGATAAGAACAACTCAAATTTTGAGGCACAACTTCATAGTATGAAGCCTTTTATCAATATCCTCCAAATTGCAAATCATTGCAGTCATTACTTTCCAGGCATTCGTTTTTTCTAAATCAGAAGGTAAGTGGCGAGAAAAACAGGGGTGAATTATGATCAGACATTTATAAATTCTTTGTCATTAACAACAGACATTTTCAAAATGTTTGATAATGATTTACTTCGTATTTCAAGTAGAAAGAAGATGGTGTCTGACTTCCAGCAGCGCAAATTGACGCACACACCTCAGGTCGCAGCTCAATTGTCCACTTTTTTCCCTTCTCCCTTACCTAACGTTACTGGGTGTCTCCTGCAAAGTAGTGATCACGATAATTTGAATTTCGGTGCCAGTTATATTAGACTTTATACTTGACATCTATGCTCAAAATCTGAGTTATGCTTATTATTTCTGGGTGAGGCCAAGGACTTATTCACCCCTCATACTATAGAGGTCCTGTGTTTGAGGAGAACCACACTGCGAGCACTTTTAAGAACCAACATCACTTATAAAAAAGCGTAAGGGTCTTTCCTAGTGTGAGTGGATCAAATAAATCTGCCCCGAAATTGTCTTGTACTTACGTACAAACGTGATGTGTTGAGCCAAAAGGAGGCTGACCGGGTACGCAAAACAAATAAACAGCTATTCCAAAAGTGAGTGATCTCACAACTGGGTATTTGTTGTTTCCAGGCCGACGAGGGTGCCTAAGTGAGTCGTTCACATTCAAAACGCCAGAAGGAGCTTCTCGTCCAAACACTGACGGCGTTTTCGGTCCGACTTTGACTCCGCATCCGTTCCAGTTCAGTGCGATACCGCGTTAGTTTCTACCTTCGCCAAGAAGGTTATATTTTGGGTAACCCCTGTATGTGAGTATGTGTGGTTGTGTATAGAAGACCAGCATAACTCGAGAGCACCTCGGATGGCTTGCTTTGGTATTTGGTATCTGACCTGGAAACGATTAGAACTTGGGCCTCCTTTACAGCGGCTTGTTACAGTACTGCAGCGGAACTTTTGGGCTGATATCTCTACTTCTTGACAAGATGTAATAATGGCTTTTGAGTGGTAGATTATTATTAGAATACAAACTAGATTGTGAAAGTTTGTAATTTTGGTGGAGGAGATGGTCAACTATCATAGTTTATGTAAGTAAGAACCTTATTGGCATAAATAACAACACACAATTGATATATCGTTTGTAAAAGTTTAAATCATTTGGCGAAGGTATTAGGTCGTTTGGTTTTGTAGGTGGTGTTGGCAAAACGAAGGACAGTGGCATTTTTGTTTGAACTTCGAAAAAACTTTAAAAAAGGATTTAATGTGTTTTCATAATTTTAAATTAACTAAACTGATAATTTACATTTGGAATTATTATTTGACCTTATAAGTTGACTTCAATCATATTGACACGTTCAGAAAACCTTCTCTGTGAGTGTGTGTGTGTGCGCGTGTGTGTCCCTCTGTCTATCAAGATCTGTCTGTGTAGCTCTCTTTCTCTCCCTCTCTCTAGATCTCCTGCATTTCGGCTGATCCTGTACCATCTCTCTCTCTCTCTCTATATATATATATATATATAACCCGGGAGCCTCAGCTCCCCCCCCTACTTTTGCCCCTCGCGGGGTCATTTGGGGGTATCCTATGCAGATGCAGATATATATATATATATATATATATGTGCATGCCATATATACTTCCGTTTGCATGGCGCATTCGACAGCGCGTTGGGCTCAGCCCCAAGCGGTCCTGAGGTCGAATTTGACTGCCGTGTCACCGATCTTATGCCCTTGGGTACCTAGCTGCAGCTAGTGGCAGTAGCAGGCCTTTGTGGCAGTGACATGCCTTTAGCTAAGGGCACAACCCGCTGTACGTGCAAATACGTGCTGTCTACGTGACAAAACGTGGGCAATCTTTTGGGATCTGCAAGTGGTAAGTACCGCCTCCGTACGAACTCGTAAGGAATCCGACGGATTTTGGAGCACGCAGACACGCCGTAGAACTTTACGTGCAGGCAAAACTTTGCGTGCCATCAAGCTGCGGATTTGCCCCCCGTGCGTACCAATACGGGCGACGCGCCTGCCCTGTACAGCCTGGGCGTTTCCAGAAATACGTGGCGGACGTGGCCTCCCAGAAAAACGTACGCACAAATTGCATGTACGTCGGGTTGTGCCCTTAGCTTTAGGGGCATGTTCGGTCATGACGTACCCGCTATACACGAGTCAGGGGTAGGATTTGTTTTGATTTAATTTTTGTTACATAAAAACAAAATTCCCACAGCTTTGAAAGGAAGAACACGTCACGCGGTGTAACCTCACACCAATTTAATTAGTAGCTTTTACGGTGTACTAGACTTAAAGCAAAACCTACAAAAACCACACGGAAACAGACTCGGATAGTGCTCTGTATCTTGTTTAGCGGAGTTTGAGGAAATAATCCCTTTTGGGGCACTTGCTTAAAATGTCTATAAAGCACGGAAATGAAACATCATGTGTTTTTGGTGGAACCCAATATAGTGTTAACCCTGACCTCGGTACTCACCGCCACACAACAACACGGCAGTCAGGGAGCGGCGCCCCTGCCCACCGAGGAGCCAAAAGCCTCCAACCAGTCCCACAGACCACCTGCACTTGCACCCAAGAAAGTAACCCCTTTACTTTCAGTGCCTGAGCCCTCAACAAAATGAAGTTGGTGCTTAAAATAAAGACAAAGAAGGCAGAAGCAAGTCAAGCCCTCTACAGAGACGCGCAATGGACTACAACACTGCCGCCACATCAGACACAAGGAAGACACCAAGACGAACCACACAGGGAACCAAGACACCACCGTCAACCGCACCATCGAGAAAAGAGAGTCCCAGGAACGTCGTCTACGTGTTGTTTAAGCCCTACAAGATGCTGAGAAGCCAGAGCTACAAGCCAGAGCTACAAGCCAGAGCAATGAGACAGCAAAAAGGAGGGGGCAACATACTGAAGAAGGCTGTTTTTCTTTATTCTCGATAGTGTAAAGGGAACCTCTGTGACATACGTAACTGTTCTAAAACAATGGATGAAGTCACACTACAAGAGGTCAAGTAAGAAAAGCCCTGTATACGTAGTTCAGCATGCACTAGGGCGATATGCACTGGATAGTTACCAGAGTACTATGCAATGAAAAGGTATATAAGTCAAGTAAGGTCATACATAACGAAAAGCCCTGTATACGTAGGGCACCATGCACTAGGGCGATATGCACTGGATAGATACCAGGGCATTATGCACTGGAAAGGCATATAAGTGCGAGCTTCACGAACTTGTGTCATTTAGCCTCTAGCCACTGAAGAAGTTGTACGCAACGAAACCGGTTTGACCTACAGGCTGGATAAAGGTTCAGAAACTTGCGGCTCCAGATGTCTTACTGAGGGCTGACTGCGGTGCGGTTAGCTGAGGGATGAGTCCACTCTACTATATACTGTATGGAACCAAAAACGGGAACCGAACCCAGGACCTTCTAACTCATAAAGGGATTGGAGCACTAGCAGGACCATAGAGGAGCCAACATGCCGCTGTTGTCACCGTCCCTTGTACTGTTCCTGTTGATGGTGACGCCCAAAGGCATCAACACAGCGCCCATAGGCATCAACAGCAACTCTAACCTCCAGTCGGATATCAACTCTCTCAAGGAATCCGTCCAAAAGATAAACGGTAAGGAATGACGCTTCACTGCAACAGTTTGTATAGTTGTCTATAAATAGATAGATTAACCCTTTTTGGAGTATTTTACAGTGCATAATAATTGTAGTAGTAACTTCTAATAGTAACTAAACGTCCCTTTTCTTTTCGCTGACGACAGTGCACTGCTTTAAGTCATTGACAATCCGTCGATGTCGTGTTTCAACTTATATGGGACCTGGAAAAAAATCAATATTGGTGTACCAAGAGGCTAATGGAATTAAACCCTGCTTAAACTAAAGAGAAGGTCCAAAAGAATCCGCCCGATCCATTCCCCTCTTTTTCTCAGAAAATCTATCATTTTCTAGTCATATGCATATCGGGGTTGTTGTTAGCTTCAGTATGTCTTGGCACAATCACATTAGACGTATTGTTTATAAAGCTTTAAGATATGTCAAATTATTCAGTGTTCCCAAGAAAGAAGTATTTAGATTCCAATTTGTAGAAATATTTACGGGAATAGTTTACTGTAAAAAAATTAAAGAGTACATCTCCGCTTGACAGGATGGGTGACACAGTTGCACACTGAGATGAAGACCATCCGGGGTAGATTTGAAGGCATCAATGAACTACTGTCCAGAATGAAGGTCAGTTTTAGTTAGTATTTGTACATGTATTTTATTAGCCGTTTCATTGGGGCCTAGAGCCGGTATAACTGTCCTTTAACCTAAGGGCACAACCCGCCGTACGTGCAATTTGTCCGTACGTTTTCATGGGAGGCCACGTCCGCCACGTATATCTAAAAACGTTCAGGCTGTACAGGGCAGGCGCGTCGCCCGTACTAGCACGTAGGTGGGTCGAATCCGCAGCCCGATGGCACACAGAGTTTTGCCTGCACGTAAAGTTCTACGGCGTCTCTGCGTGCTCCAAAATCCGTCGGATTCCCTACGAGTTCGTACGGAGGCGGTACTTACCACTTTCGTATCCCAAAAGATTGCCCACGTTTTGGCACGTAGACAGCACGTATTTGTACGTACGGCGGGTTGTGCCCTTAGCTTTAGAATAACGCACATGCTTCTATTTTTGTATCGATTAAATCCATTTTTAAGTCTTTGGCGAAACCAATCGCTTTACAGGCAGGTAGCACTTGGCACAATGTTGGTCAAACCTGCAAACTGCATACACATGCAGGTAATTTTGTCCGTGTACGTCGCACGACAGATTTACAAGTTTAAAACAAGTAGTAGGGGAACTCTTCGGACAGTTGTAGAACCGTCGTAGGCCCCTCGCTGAAAATCGCACATTGTGTGTGAGCGTGGCTTACTAAAAAGACTACCCCCCCCCCCACACACACACGTATATGTGGTCAGTTAGTCAGTCAGTCCCATAGCTTAGTGCATCCTAATTTCTGATACTTGAATACCACGGAAAAATTCATATTTCTCGTGCAACTAGATAAACCAGACATTATTGATTCCATCTGTCCGTATGTTTATAACTGTTTTAAGAAGCGAGAAGAAGTTGAACTTGTACATACTAGAATGTATTAGCATATGTAGAGATGATAAGATACCGTTTTGTCAAAATTGTACCTTATCACTAGCGCTACGATCTGTACTTAGCTTGTTTGAGCACAAATGTACAATTAAGGTCATTCATTCATTCAATATTATGGGTTGTGCCAATGTAGCCTTTCCAAAGCCAAATCGCAAAACTCCAGGCGGGCCAAGGCGAGCTCAACTCGACCATTAGCGCCCTTCACGGCTCTCTGGAAGGCATGGAACAGCGGGAGTACATCGAACGCTGTAAGTAGTGATGATGATTAAAATCATTAAAGGAGGCGTATAAAATGAAGTATTGGGAATTGAACTGGTGGTCAATGGGTGGAGAAGTTGTTGTCTGGAGCGGGCGAGCGAGCGAGAGAGAGTGAGCGAGAGAGAAAGAGAGAGAGAGAGAAAGAGAGACAGAGAGACATCTACATCTACGTAATACTGGGCAATACCCCTCGCGGGACTCACCGGTAGACAGTGAGAGAGAGAGAGAGAGAGAGAGACAGAGACAGAGACAGAGACAGAGACAGAGAGACAGACAGAGAGAGAGAGAAAGAGAGACAGAGAGAGACAGTGAGAGAGAGAGAGACAGAGAGATAGAGACAGAGAGAGACAAACAGAGAGAGAGAGAGACAAAGAGAGAGAGAGACAAAGAGACAGAGAGAGACAGACAGAGAGAGAGAGAGAGAGATGATGTAAGACATAAAGAGAGCAGATAATTGTTTTTGCCTACGTCACATTTCCCAATTGGGACCCGGTCGGGCAGCTTTAACCCTATTCAGACCGGGGGGGGGGCTTTTGAGGCCCGCGCTAACTTCGATGTCCTATAATGCCAGAACGGCTTACGCTAGAGCCACCAAATTTAGTGAGTTTTCCTAAAATATTGTTGGCAACAATTCTACGAAGTTTGACAAATTTTCCATTTTTTCTTGTTGCCATGGCAACCGTTTGTTGACAGGCAGTTTTGCCAAAAATCACTATTTTTGGTTCTAACAATGTATTTTTCAAATTTATTTGCTATATTACTGTGATTTTGTTACATAAATAAAATCTTATATTATTCAGCATATCTTTCATAATCATATATGCATAAATTATGCTAATTTGATGACGTCATCAGCCCAAAATCCAAGATGGCGGACGGAATGGCCAGATCATGAAAAACAAGCAAATTATCCCTTAAAAGTTGCAACTACCTGGTATTTTTTAATCAAAAACCATCTAAATGAATGAATTTAGTCTATTTCCATTGCCCTTTGTGATTATTTGTTGCAAAAAAAGTATTTTTAAAAATTCAAGGTGGTGGATATAATATGGCGGAGCCCAACTCGTATCTTAGATGTGCATGACGTCATTTTATGACGTCATATTGACGTCATTGATGTTGATATTGGCAACGCAAGTCGTAACAAACATTATTATTCTGTTATCTGCTCTTGTTGTTACATTTTTGTAGCATAACTTGAAGTTTTCTGAGAATACCCATTTTTCATGGGTTTGGCCAATGTAATCAAATTGATGACGTCATAATTACGTCATCTTACGTCAACGTAACGTCAAACGTAAAATACTTGTCAGATATTATGTCGAAATCATGTCCTGAAAATTTGGTTGCCCTACGACACGTCGTTTTAGAGTTATAGGACTTAGAAGTGGAGGGCCTCAAAAGCCCCCCCCCGGTCCAGGGATGACCAAAAAAGCCCGGTCTGAATAGGGTTAAAGAACGAAAACTATGATATAAAAGACACCAAAGTACACAAGACGTAATAGTCATGGGCATTATTTGTGTATATTTTCACGTATTCATTTCTATTTTTCATTTCCACAAACAGTCTGTCCGGGCCCCGGTTTGGAAATGTAACGTTAGCCTTAGCAGTGAGTAATAATCGTATGGCCGTTCGTCGTAATTGCATAGGTGAGTCATAACAATAAGGGGAGCAAATCTTGCTGTCTTTGCAAGCACATGATTAGTGTAGGTTTCATTGTTTGTGTTATTGTTGTTGTTGCTTCAGGTGAGTCTGGTTTGATGGAAACACCATATGATGGTGTGTTCAGTACCGGCTCGGCAACTGGACTCCGATTCCTACACCTGGAAGCCACGTTTAGTAGGGCCTTCCGCACAATCCCCATGGTGACCATCGGCTTGGCGCATGTGGACCACGTCCTTAATACTAACATCCGCGTCAAAGCCCGAGTGTTAAGCGCCACCAAGACAAGCCTCATGGTGGCACTCGGCACGTGGGAAGATTCGTTGCTGTACTCTGCCAGTGTCCACTGGATGGCCTGTGCTTGAGATGTACAAACTAAACTGGCTTTGGCTTAGCCGAATGAGTCAAAATCATGTTTTGTTGTGGTCAGGATAAAAACACAAACGCTTTAGTAAATGACTAATTTTTGTTGCACAATTTCATCAGCGACAATGTATAGCACTTCAAGAACACATGGTGATGGGAGTTCCAATTCGAAATACTGATTGTATCTAATGATATAGCGCCTGCTTTCTAAAATTGTTGTAAACCATCCGAGGGACGTCCCTTTCCAAAGCTAGGCACACGTTTACACCTGAGTGAAGTGAAGAAAGTTGCGTAAATTGCTTTCGTAAATTGCTTTACAGGCATAACGTGGCCTTTGAGCGAAACACCGACCGTTACAGTACAAAACGCCAAAATGGCCGATGAAGTAATCGAGAATAACAGGCAGTGACCTTACTTGACACTCTGGTAGGGATTAGGAGTACTAAATTTAGCAAATGGTAGCGTCTTGTTATGTATCTCTTTTGTTAATTTTTCATACAACTGATACGGCCATATGCTGATTCCGTTATAACAAAGTTTGAAATTTGAAACTGACTTGTAATTCGGGTGGGAACTTGGCTCTGTGGAACATTTAGCATAGTATAGTGAGCATTTCAATCAATCCCCCTTCTTTCCTTCTTGAAGAGTACGTAATGAACAGTTAACTTAGTAGTTGCAAATAAAGAACTGATTACTTTGTTTTGATTTGATTAGTGTGTTGTAAAGCAAAATTCCCTCAGCTTTTGAAAGGAGAGCATGTTACTCATAATAATCTCACACCAATTCAATTGGTTGCTTTTAGGTTTAATTTAACTTGAATTAAAAAGTATAACAACAATAAGCGTGGCATTAAAAGCTATTGCCATGGTGACGGTTTTATTGTTTATAAGTATTAATTATTGTTGCTGTAGGTGTGTTGTATTTGTGTTCTATCCTTTCGCCTGGCTGTATGTATGTATGAAGATTGTTTTACGCGATGGATGTTTGTAGGGCATTGCTGTTAACACGAAAGGCGATCTCTTGTGTGACGAGTGACTATAATCATAAATTTTTCTCATCAATTATACAAATGAGGTACTCATTTGCATGAAAAATGTCAGTTGGTTTCCTCTACCTGAATAACAATTTGTTCAAAGTATGAAAGTTTTAGCAAAGAAAGCTATTGTAGCATTTTCTCATGAATTATATAAATGAGACCCCAATTTGCGTGACTTACGTCCGCATGTTCAACTTAACGTACATGTTGCTACCAAATGTTGGAAGAATGAACTTTTCATCACTTAACACTAGAGTCGATTCCATATTACCGAGATGGTGTTTCTTGCCTTTTGTTCTAACATTTTGGAAATCTTTGTAACAATCTAACTGTGATAAGTAACTGTTTAGAACTATTTATAACATCTATGTGACGTTCTAAATATTCATATAGTATTCAAACATGTTAGAAACGTTTCTAACATCAAATACATTATTTCTGTTAGTTTCTAAACTGTTCCAATATAGATGCATCATTTGTAATCACATGTTCGAACATGGAAACAATATGATGAAACTGGGTCAGTGGAGCAGTGGGCTGGGAAGAGGGCAATTCACACATCCCTGCCAAGTGCAGGAAATTATGTCTGTCTGCCACCTTTCCAAGAGCCAAACAAAGGACCAAGCTTAGCAGCTTTGTTTATGGGGTCAATAAAAGTTTTTATGGAGGGAAAAAATGACACAAAATGTTGGAACATGTTGGAACAATAGCAAAAACACATAGATGTTTGAAAATTGTTCTAAATAAAGAGATAATTATATCATTGCTTTCCCAAATGTTCCAACAAATATAAAAAGGTTCAAACATGTTTAAACTTTCATTTTAAAATGTTTGAACAGTTTCGAAATTTAGTGACTGAAATGTTCTTTTACTCAAAATAGTTCAAACTTATTACAAATATTATTTCAAAACCATCTCGGTGGCTTGGAATTAACTCTATAATAACAATCTCTCATAATTAAGTGAATTAAGTAACGATTTGAATAATTGATGTCTATCGATCTTTCCTTCTTTTCTAATTACATACTGGAGAAATACTGTGGCTTAATAAACTGTGCTCATTTATTATGCAAACTAGCTCCTGGGTTGCATTGATATCCCTAATTTATGGAAAGCATCTCCGAAGTTATCTACATATAAAAAATCACGATGATCCGTCAACCCCTTCCCGAGTTATTTCCTTTCAAAAGGATGGTGCAATTGTGCACGCGCGGACAAATTGCTCTAAAAAGATACATCCAGACAGGCGGTTTCGCTGATGTATGTCCCTGCGTAGAAGGATGACATCAGTATATTTCGATAAAAGAAGCATGTAGTCGGTAGCTTCACACATCCCTTTTGCTTTCCTTCTTCTCTTGTATGTTCTTTGAAATGTTGAAGAAAAATGAAAACAGTGAAAAAAAAACCTCCCTCTTGTCTAGTCTTCTTTCTTTTTATTTATTTTGTCATAACCCAATAAACAAGTGCTTTTAAAAAAGCTGGCATTTTGCCAATGTTTGCGTGTGTGAACGTTTTTTTCTAGTTATTAGAATGTCATATAAATAGAACGCATGGAGAGATTCACATATGTGCCTGAACTGCAGCAGATCTAGACGCCACCTGTTAAAATTTGCGTGAACTGCAGCAAATTTCACTACACATTGCCTGTTTTTGAGTGAGCTCTGTTGCGGGGCATTTTTAAGTTTTTTTTTTTAATTTTTATTTCTATTCGGCAAAAAAACGAAGCGGCGAATCCGTTAACCAAAGAAATAAATTGGTGTGGCCAAATGGATGTAAAAATTAGTATTTTAATGGATGTAAAAAAGAAGAAAAAAAAGTTGGAAAAAATCTACCTCCCCGGATTCGAACCGGGTGCATTGGTTTAGAATTCGTAAACTTTACCACTGCGCTAGTGCGAACATGTTGAAGAAATGCCTGTTTTAACAGGTATACAAATGTTTGGCATGGATTGAACAGGTCCGTTCATCTCAACATCACAACGGCGATTACACTGGCCAGAAGGCATTTTGCGACTGCAAGTCGCAAAATGCAAAAAAAAACGGGTGGCGGAGAAATTTCTTCACCCAAACATCTAAAACAAAGATGAGCAACAAACATAACGCAGAAAACCTTGGTAGGTGTATATGTGTAGTTATTTTCGCCCCCTACCATATTTCCTTCGAAGCGCATGCTACCGGACAATACCCTTACAAGCTGACATACGGTGGAACAAAAAGGCAATATTCGTAGCCTTACACGACGTTTTGTGAGCAGCTAAAGTTGTGCAAACTAGAGTTCCACGAACACATCTCTCCAAATAATCATGTCTTTATTCAAGACTTTATGGTGTTATTTGTGCATTACTGAAGAGTACCTACCCCAATAGCAAACGACTGCATGAACGTGTGTTCCCCGCAAACCCACGAACGCTACCAAAAACATAACCTTCCTGATTTCTCAACTTCCTTCATCAATCATGTCAAGAAGCTAGGAATAACATGATTAAAATAGATTATATAATTATCACTCAAACTATATCGACACACCAACTATCATGACAATCCGTCCAACCTTTCTTGAGGCATTCCCTTTCAAAGCCCCTAGGGGGCCCAACCTCCACGAATAAGTCCCTGCCCAAAGACGTATCCACTACTTAAAAATCATGAACATGGCACTTGAGGAAAATCTTACCTCTAACGTTGAACCTTTGCTGCAGTACCGTAACTTGCCGCTAGGAGGGCCATTATCGAACTTGACCTTCCTTTCTCCAACTCCCACCTACCAGAGATCATGCACAACCATCCGCAACGTCTCGAGCTATGCTGCCCATAAACAAACGAACACACACACTCGACCCGCTACCGTCCTGACGAAAAATGCTACGCCAACCATTTTAGAACTCGACCTTCCTTTCCGCAACCACTACTGAATTGCCAAATATCATGAAAATTCATACACAAATTGGCAAGATATGTAGTGTTAACCTACATGAAGAATCACACACCAATGCCATAGCCGAAAATATAACCTTCTTGGCGAATGTAATTACCTAGCAAAAATTGAACACACTATGTCAGATTTACAAACGTAAAACCGAGCTGTCCTTGGTACTGAACACCACATACACACACACACAAACACACACACACATGGATATGAGACCCTGGTGCTCACGGTTACTAGCTAAACGTTGGTCGGATATGAAAAAAAAATTATGTAACACTACTCTGCATCTTTCATATATTGTATCATTAGGGGCAGTAAGCGAATACATGGAGAGCCAATATAGGCAATTTTCAGACAATTGAAAGCTAGGAGTCACGACCAAGCTCCAACTTATAATTTTACTTTAAGTACCTATTTACACCTTTTGATTATCTACTTAAACTTTTAGTTGTCCCTCCTATGCATCGTGTTGTTGTGTGATATTTCAATTGACACCTAAAATCATACATTGTGAGATTGGAATGTCGGAAATGTCTACTTAATTGATGAAAATCTAAATGCAATTTGGTCACCACTATGGTGGCAAACGTATTGCGGACAATACATAATAACAATATATTATCAATAAATGCAGTTTTACTTCACACTGATGTCTCGTAAACTATCTCCGGACAAGAGCCTTCTTTCTCGCCATCCTCAAATACACGTATTAACTTGTCCCGTGCTGGCTGCAGCAGTTTGTCTTCATCCGGGTCCTGTGCTTCATCCGGGACCTGTGCCTCATCCGGGTCTCGCGCCCAGGAAACCGGATCAGTCCGGAGGAACAGAAGAGCCATGATGGAACCGGAAACGGAAATGGCGGCGCCGATGTAGAAGACTTTCTGCCAGGCTGCTACTGTTTGCTGTCCGCAGAAGAATAAGATAATGCATATTTTGGAGTATAAGCAACTCAAGGCTAAAATTGGGATAACGTTAAAAACTACCTAGCATATTCCTTATGTGCAGCGCTATTTATGCAAATATGTGGGTATAAAAATGACTTCTGACCTTTTTTAAGGTTATTGCAAAGGCTAAAATTAAATATCTATAACAATACACATGTCTATGCAAATATTCTTTGACACACGTTTTAAGTCTTTACTGTATGATATTTACCTCCATGAAATGTCATGGAGGTTATATTTTACCCTGCGTTTGCCTGTGTGTCTGTGTCTGTGTGTGTCTGTGTGTAAACAAGATAACTCAAGAACGGCAGAGTGAATTGTTTTCATACTTGGTGTGTTGGTTGTGTGTGATAAAAGCTAGAAATGATTAGATGTTGGGCCCCCTAGCGGCTTTCCTTGGTACTGCAGCGCAACTTCCGGGTTTGCTATCTCGGTGTTCTGAACATGCTATGGTCACGATTTTTGGATGTTAGATAGCTCTTGTGCTCAGAAAGAAATAACATAAGTTTGGGCCCCCTAGCGTCTAGTTTTGGGATAGCAGGGGCATTTTTGTCAAAAACTTCTGACGAAGATAACTCAAGAAGGAAACAACGGATTTGCATGATTTTTGGTATGTAGGTACCTTAGGCAATGTTGTACAAGATAAAATACTTATGCAAATTAGGAATACATTTGCATAATTAATGAGAATATTCTATCATAGCCGTTTTTCGATGTATATCTTGTCCCGGACGTGATATGGTCGAGACATTTAGGTGGTAGATAGCTTTTAGCGTTATGACACAGTGGGGTAAGTTTTAGTCCCCCAACATTTAATTGTGGAACTGCAGGGGCGTTTTTGTCAAGACACTCCAAAGAGGATAACTGCAGAAAGGAAGGACGGATTGCCTGCATTTTAGGTATGCAGGTAGTTTGGGCAAAGATGTGCATTTTATGAAATGAGGACATAATTTGCATAATTAATGAGGAAATTGTATAATTCCATTGTTTGCAATAACTGGACTTCGATAAATGTAACACTTGTTAATTGTAATCGGTGGAACATATGCAGATATGAAATATGCAAATGAGGAACTTATTTGCATAATTTATGCAAAAATTGCAAAAAAACTTAATGATTAATGATCTGAATTGGGAATTTCACTTGTGACATGTGTACTGTATGTTATTCAATGATGAACAACACCATGCATAAATCATGTTAATGTTAAGTCATTTGCATGAAATTAACAAAAGCTCTAAATGCTCTGAGGTATGAGGTCGCCGAGCTCTAGTTTTTTATTGAATTGATTTTTTGAAGATGTAAGAAATAATTCAAAATTCAGTCATGGTGCGCTTTCGCCGGTACTTACGTTTTCATCTGTGATAATTCCCACCGTCATAGGCACAATGAATCCTGCGCAGTTTGCTACTGCGTTGCTGATTCCAAACGCTACTCCGGAGTACCCCAGTGTGAGTTCCGTGTAGCTCGGGTAAAACCCAGGAACCATCACACCTTGCATGACCGTGGCCAGACACAACATGGCGATGGCTGCTGTGGAGTCACATCTCACGTGGCCAACAGCAACAAGGCAGGCACCAACGCCAGCTAAAGCTGCAAAATGGCGAATGTCGTTTTGTAAGCACTCAACTTATTCCTTGACTTTTTTCAAAGACATACGTCGTTCATTTGAAAAAAGAAAAGAAAATCAAGTTAATTCAGTTTTCTCAAACATCCGAGGACGAATTTGCAAGGACAGGGATTGTGGGTAATAAGTCAAAGGTCGAGGTACCTGACACATAAACAAAACAGCTTTGTTTGGCATATCAAGAAAATGGTCAAGGCCATGATTGTTTACAAGTTAGTGGCCTTTTTCATTTGACACATCATTTATAATTCCTTTAGCTTCACATGAGTACTTTGGAGTTTAAAAGATCTTTGTAATAAAAAAAGACATAACAGTATTTCAATAGGATGCAGTGATAAAGCGTTATCGTCCAAATTCCAGGCCTTTGTCAATGACCTTCTAACTTTTAAAGTGTTGTAAGATAACTTTTGGATTTGATCTTGAAAGAGAGATCAAAAATGATTTCTTACCTAGTAAGGAGGTCTTTCTAATGTTGACCTTCTTAAAACTCGATAGTTTCATGATGGCATCGATGATAACAGTAGACAGTATCCTTGATGCCATGAGAGTCAGGTATGGCATAGCGGACAAAGCTCCATTCTGTACGTAAGTAAAAAACTCTGTCATTTAAATCATAGTAAGCCATTCCACGCTTGCAATGCAAAGTCGTCATCTACACTTAACGTCCGAGGGACGGCCCTAGCCGAAGCTAGGTACTCATTTTCACCTGAGTTAAGTGAGGAAAGCCGTGTAAAGTGCCTTTCCCAAGGGCACAATGCAAGATCGGTATTACGGCAGCCGGATTCGAACCCGCAACCTCTCGGTTCCGAGTCGAACACACTGTCACTGAGCTACGCGGTACATATGATAATCGTTGCATCCAAGCACCAAATGTTAAAATCAACCATTTCAGGCATACATTGTCATTGGTAAATGCTAATTCCGTACAGTTTACTCACCGCATCAAGGTTAAAGTTGAGTATTGTATCCATGTACAACGGCAGGCAGGTTAACATCATGTAAAATCCCCAACCGTCAGTACAGTGGATGTAGATCAGTACCCATAAGTGTGGCGATGTGAGCATTTTGAACCAAGGGATCTCTCTTCTCTATGAATGAAAATTAATACAGAACGCAATATCAAACAAGTGTTAGCATATTTAAAAAGTGGGTAGTAAATGTTCATACCAATGACTACTAGTTCTACTTTTAAACAAAGACATACATGTACACGCTATGTATTCTCTATAAAAAGCGACCGTAAGGCCAATTGTATGTTGATATACACAAATCCAAAGGCACCTAGCACATGTGTACACACTGACACACACACACACACACACACACACGCGCGCGCGCACACACACACACACACACACATACACACACACACACACATACACATAAATACATACATAGTTATTATTACATACATACACATACACAAATACGCGCCCACAAAAAATACAATTTTTTTGTTGAAGGAATACGTCTTCGAGCCGGTGCTGTGAGTAGGTAAGAACCGGCTAACCACACATTACCTTTGTCGTTGTCTCTAAATTGGACTCAATATATTTCCTTTCAACTTCAGATATCCTTGGATGTACTGAAGGGGAGTCAAACGCCAGGAGACACCAGATACAGCAAAACACCAGGCCAGCTACACCTACAAGTAGAATGCAGAAACGGTGGAGAACTAAGAGCACCAAATTATGTTAATTATATCAAATCACAAGCTATATGCTTGAGTATTGTAAATTGGTATGAAGTGAACGCAGCATGGTAAAGGTGCACTCCCACCGCACTTGCGTCACGCTTGCGTCACTGAGGGGTTCGAAAGATACTCAACTAACTTCAGTGATAAAGATCGAATCGTCTTTCTTTTTGTGTATTTTTCGTCTTCTAAGTCATACTTTGACGTATTACGTTTTATAATATCTAAATCATAAACAATCGCAGAGAAAACAAAACAGTGACGCAGTGAACGAACCCCGCAGTGACGCAAGCTTGACACAAGTGCGGTGGGAGCGCACCTTAAGTCACCGCACCACCCCACGTGTGGAGGTTCTTTAACGTGCTATGGTGCGGTGTGCACGATGTGTCACGGGCCGAACACGGTCCCGCTGCGCTACGCGGTCCCACATGTTGCTGACGCTAATGCTGATTATGCTAATGATGATGATGATGATAAAGGTAATAGATTATATGATGAACTTTATTGCTCGACATTTGTACATGGTACAAGGTATGGCAACGACTGTCACACAAAGTACAAAATAGGTGTATAGAATAAGATATAACAAGAAGGGCTAACACAAGTCTTTGTTAAAGTGTTACAATCGAGTTGGGCTAATCATGAGTTTCATTACTCTTTCTAATAGCAAAGCAGTCTTTGATATATTTGCCTATCTTTGCATTATGGGAATTGTGGCATCTAAAGATATATACAAATCTGTCTGTAGCATCGAGTCTCTTGAAATCTGCTGTACTGGATTCGAGAAATGTGAATAGCTTATTACGTAAAATAGCGTATCTAGAACATTCCATTAAAAATTGAAATCCATCTTCAATATACTTTGGACAGAACGGGCAGAACCTTTGGTCAGGGACTGAATTGTAGAATCTGCCTGCTTCAATTATCAATTTATGGCTACTGATTCTTGACTGGGTAATCGCTTTTCGAATTTCAAAATTATTTATATTTTTAAGGTATGTTTCTTGTTCATAACATTGTTTTGACTTGCTAAAAGACATGTGCAGTTTTGAATTGTTTTCAATAGAATTAAACCACTTCGGTATATATGTATCTTGTAGCCGGAGGCGTAGTTGGTTGACAATATAATCTACATTATAAGCCTCAGGTTTCATCCATATGTGTCCACAGCCATGGTAACAGAGAATGCCTTTAACATGATTAATCCAGTCTTGATTATCAGTAAGTACAGTGTTGTATGCATCGCGAAGCAGAGAGTCCTCAGGTAAGTTTACCAAACGGTGCCAGTATTTAATGAGCTGAATTCTAGCAGGTATCATAATGGGAAAAGTTCCTAACTCTCCTCGCACGCTGTCATGAAATACTAATGTATTGCATTGGCTACAGCTTCTGCAAGATCTGAAATGTAACTTAAGACGATCTGATACTTATCTCAAATTGTTGCTGCTGGAGAAGATGATACTGATTATGATGTGGAGGAGCATAAGAGATGCATTTATCATTTTTTTACAAGGTAAAAGGTAAATAAAGCGACACACTTCAAAAACGATGCCGACTCACCTGTTATGTACAGGGTCACAGCCCACCCAAACAGTGTGATGAGACGTGCTGTCAATGTAAACCCCACAAAGACTCCCAAGGTTTCGCCTATGGTAACGAACAAAATATTTCTGTAATTTATATAATTGCCTCTAGTGTAGCTATCCTATACAGTCAAACCTGCCCGAGCGACCACCTCCTCTCAGCGACCACCTGGCCATTTCGACCGCTTTTTCTCGGTCCCGATTTTTTTTCCCATTGACGTAAGCATTTAACGACCTTTTCTCAACGACCACCTGGCCAACGCGACCGCGACCGGCCAAAATTGGGACCCATAACGACCGGTTTTCATCGATTTTTGATGATAACTATCGCGATTTTGAGCCGAAATCGGCCAGTTTGCGTGCCATTACGATGTTATGTTTAGAATAAAGATGGCGGCGGTCAATGGGGCAGTCTACTGTAATATGGGAAGACATTTCGTTGTAAGAAAATCCGAATTTAGTTATTTTAGAAGTTTTTAAATCTTTATCATTATAAAGTGAACGCATGCTGAAACGTATATAGTCTAGGCCTCATTCCCTTTTTAGGAAAGATCTGTGTAGCTCATTCCTTTTTAAGAAAGATCTGTGTGCGTGCTTTTGTCCAACCAATGGTCCAACCTCCTTGACTTATGTAGAGTCAGAGACCTGGCGCAGGTAGGAACGTCCTGATCCAATTTGTCCAATTTCTGTTTATTTACTGTATTAAAATTCACCAGGCCTACTGATGATTATTACTTACGAGTTACGTTTTTGCGTTTTTACCTCGCTTACTTACTTCTTTGCGTGCGTGTGCTTGCTATTTGCCATTAAACACAATGGAAACCATTTATACTACGCATCTGGCATGTTTTGAGTCGATACTCTTCTCAGCGACCACCTGTCCAAATCGACCGCTTTTGTCCGGTCCCCCGTGTGGTCGTCTTGGGCAGGGTTGACTGTATATAAAAGGTACATTTCTATTCTCTTGTTGAGTATCGTTTAGCGATGTATGTACACATTTATTCATTATTCAATACTTTCTTTTCTCTCATACGTTAGATGATATGCACATACACGCACAACTTGAATACACATAAACACGCAAGCAAACATAATATATTATATAATCGTACATGCATGAACGCAATAATGCGTTTTTGGGCTAAAACAGTCTGAAAAGGGCATTTCCGTTATTCTATTAAACATTTGACTATCACTATACACACTTACACGGGCGCAAGCAAGCATGAACCAATTTTAAGTTCTTGTCTGTGTGTGGTGACTTACCGGTAGTGACAATTGTAAGAAGACGACCTCTCTCCGAAGGCGGCGCCCATCTGGACAAGATGCCAAAGATACTCGGGTATGTCACGCCCTGATTATAAGAAGAATGTAGGGTGATGATGAAGAAGAACGTACAGTTAAACCTGCCCAAGACAACCACCCGGGGGACCGGGCAAAAGCGGTCGATTTGGACAAATGTTGAGTTAGAAGAGTATTGACTCACAACACGGTGATGCACTAAATTATAGATGAAATAGTATATTCTCTTTAAATTTGGTATCTTTAGAGCGTAATTTTGACGTAATTAGGACGCAATAATGCATTTTGGGGCTAAAACAGTCTGAATAGGGATTTTCCGTTATTCTATTAAACATTTGACTAACAATGGTATCTTACTGATCTTCAAATCTGTTAAGTTAAGTTTTCTGTTCCAAATGACGATGGAACTGACGTCGATGTTGCATTACTTTAGGACGAAGTAACTACATTCTTTTATTAAGTTTTACCTGCACAAATCCGACCGCCACTCGAACTACAAACAGCCACCATTCTCCAGCGACAGCAGCCGCGGGTGTCAGCAGAGTCAGAACGGAGGAGAGCAGGATGCTCAGGCCGAGAACTTTCTTCCCACCAAACCTGGCCTCCAGGAACCCTCCCATCACCTGACTGAAGACATGGCCGTACGAGTAGGCACCGATGATGCGGCCTTGTGTGATGGGGTCCCAGGAAAACTTGCCCTGAAGAAAAAGAAAGGAAATTGGTTAAATTTAAAATATTGTCACATCATATCATTATATACGGTATTTTGCAACTATTATGAGTAACCCTTCTTTTAACCTGAACTACCAATGAGTACGGGTATGGCGGATTGATAATGTGTTATGCCACCTTAACCGACTTGGACTAAACAATCTTACAATTACGAATAGCGCATTGAGACATGTACTTTGTTGAACTGTAGGAAAAAAACCCACAAAATAACCACAAAAAAAAACATTACGTGAAAGGCATATTGTACAAAAGTCACTAATTTCCACTTTCAATATCTAACATATCTAATATATAAGTGTGGAATTTATAATTAGAAGTTCATAAATTATGCTAATGTGATGACGTAATTGGTCAAAATTCATGAAAAAAATTGCCCTGTATGGATAGGGTTAAAAGACTGTAACAAAAGAGAGTACGGAAAAAGAGAGAACGTTAAAACTCAAATATCTTACCTGACTTTTATAATCTGTACTGTTTGCGTGCCGCAATTTTCTCGTCTCGTTGTGCAGTTCAAAAGCCGTGTTGTTTTCGCGTGTAAAATTCTTTATAACCTGGGTCGTGTTTACATTAGAACAC
>NC_049997.1:4729779-4730614 GCF_000003815.2 Branchiostoma floridae | reverse complement strand
AATACTGAAGTTTGACCGCAGGCTGAAGAAGTAAATGATGAATCCCATGAGAAGGACGGCCAACGAGTACCGGGTCGAAATACAGCCGGTCACCTAAGGGTGAAGGGCAGCAAGGGTTAAGGTGGGGTCATACATGCGTATATATTCAAGTCCGTCTAGTCTCTACCAGGCTCCACAGGTCGCGGGAAAAATAGTACAAATTGGACAAATATAGATACAAAACATGCCAGATGAGTTAGCTGACCGTATGTATTGTTAGCGACCCAGCTAACTCGTCTGACATGTTACCTTGTTTACGTTTGTCCAATTTTTATTATTTTTCCAACGACCTGTGGGGCCTGGTGGAGGTAAATACTCCCATGCGCGCCTCATACGGACTAAAACATATACGCAGGTGTGATCCCACCTTAAGGTATTGATTAAATACTCTGGGACGTAGTGCAAACATAGGCAAAGTATACGGTCAACAGAATACGCAACTTGCACGGTAAACATTGGCGGGGAAGTACTGTGGAGATATGGTTCACTTGCGGTTACCGAACGTTTCCAAATTCGCAACACATTTATCAAACCTTTAGATTACCACTAGGATACAAAACTATTAGTAGACTGTGTTCGCTGATGTTCCAGGCGACCATAACCGCTTCATACCGCCAATACAATGTAGCGCTATGTAATGCATCCTTGCAACCGTGCGACATAAGATTTCAAAGATCATCCAATAGATTGAAAGAATTGTGTTGAAGAAAAAACGTTCTTTTTACTTCTTTATTTATTTCTGTTGTTTTTAAACAGTGTAGGCGGCTCATTGCTTTACTGTCGTGTGCCACATACT
>NC_049997.1:4656762-4729488 GCF_000003815.2 Branchiostoma floridae | reverse complement strand
AGTTTATCATTAATGACGCTGAAATATACAACAAGTAAGAAAATTCGTTCTTTATCTCTGAAATTCGTGGAGCATCTTCCGAACGCAGCAATGCCGCAAGCGTGCCGCACGTCAAGTGAGAGGGGGCCTTAAGGCATCCTTGCAACCTTGCGACATCAGATTTCAAAGATCATCCAATAAATTGAAAGAATTGTGTTGAAGAAAAAACGATATTTTTGCTTATTCATTTATTTCTGTTGTTTTGAAACAATGTAGGCGGGCTCAGTGCTTTACTGTCGTGTGCTACATACTAAAAACAAAATGAAATGAACAAAGAAATCAGAGAAAATAAACAATAATAACAAAATAACAATATATACACAACTGAGCGTTAGAATGCTTTATCGTAGATCAAAGTCGAAGTTTCAGGGGGTCATAGATCAGCAGTCATGTTTAGTTCAAGTTATTGACTGAAAGGCCAGACTTGGTTATTATACAATACTTATGCGCTTTGTGTGTTGTGCTGTCTTTTCAGTCGCACCTACAGAATTTGTATAAAATGCCCAATGTGAAATCAAAGGTTACACACATATGTTTTTAGGTTGCAATGAGAGAGCGCAACTCGATCGACGATAGCAGAAGGGGTCTCAATAATAATTTATGTTTTTGTTAGTCTGTCTTTGCAGCTTGCCTTATCACCGTTAAATTTCCCCGGCTTGCACCAGTGAACTAAGCGGGACACCAGCACCAAGGCACCGTGAATATCGTGGCGACGTCCCGATGGTACGATTACCAGAAAGTCAGGGTGCTCATTGTAGCTCTAGTCAGTTATATTCGGACTCTAACCTCCTTAGTCCCGTCATCTCAAACTCTAAACTACCGGATAGGGACCAACACACAACTAACATGCCCTTGCTCTCGTCAGAATATCAAACTTGATTACAGGACAAGGCATATGAATGGGGATTATTCGTAGGCTTACGTGAACGTAGACGCATAACGGGACGGCATGACCGTTAATACCATTTGTTTTCGGCCGTCACACTCCTACCCAAGCCTTTATTAGAAACAAACGTTTCGGCATAAAGATAATCAAATCTCGGCCTGTAGAAACTAGAATACCTGCAGAAAACGCCATAGTGTTTGGCATGAACATACACTTACCCTCTTTGTGCACGCCATTGCAGCAGTCTTCCCTTCTGTTATGAAGACTTGTTTGTTCGACCTTTGTACTTGGAAGAATATACCTTGCGGGGGGGGGGTAAGCTCTGAATGACATGAACTAGATTTCTAGCGAGGTCAACGCCCATGAAGTCGGTTCTTTCAGATGCAGAGTAACTAATTAACACTAAACTAGTGGCACGCGAGGGGCAGAGAGAAATATTTCAGACATATTGTCCATCTATTACTGGCTGTCAGATACCGTCAATACATTACAAAGGACATCTTTGTAGGGCTTCTTTAGTTTGCACCTGCTAGCAGCCATCTGATTGGTCCTGGTCCTTGTAATCGGGTCAGGATGATAAATTGGCACCTCGACTTTGCCCTGAATTGATGTAATTGTCCATTATGCTGCATACGAGTGGGGTTTATTCTTTTATTAAGGATAAATTTACAAACTTTCCTTTACATCATAAGACATAGCATTCATCGAATATTGTACATGTGCTGGGTAAAGATCACTTATGTTGGCAAAAAAGCGTGAGTACGAAAATTTAGAAGTTAGATTCGGATTTTTCTCGTTTGCTTGTTCCGGCGTAATTTATGATTTATAGTAGCTGTGTTTACACAATCTCTCGCTGACTGGGGTCAATGTCCTCCTCTTAGGGCGGCGGCAATTGTAGGGCATGCCGCTAGGAGCACGAGTTTAGTCAGGCTAGACCAAAGGCTCAACGCAAAAGCAAATTTGAAGCAAAGGTCGATGATGACAAAGTCGGACAGGTGTCTTTAAATACAGCTTACCGGAATGTGTTACGGCGCGCTGTCGTTCGTAGGGCATTAATTAGTCTACCCGGCGATCTGATATGACATCCAAGCAGATGTAAGCCTGGCGTATTTTCTTGTTGTCTTTAATGAAATATTTGAATGTACAAAATGTAAGACTTACCCAAATGCAATATGACGTGGAACGCAGAGGTGACAACAAGTAACAATAAATCCATGAAAGAGTTTTTTTTTTTTTAAATTCACACTGTGGTCTCGTAAACAAGTACTGGACAACAGTTTTCTTTCTCTCTGTCACTGACGTCATTTATCAGTTTGCTCCGTGCTGGCTGGAACAGTTTGTCTACATCCGGGTCCTGCGCCCAGGAAACCGGATCAGTCCGGAGGAACACCAGAGCCATGACGGAACCGGAAACGGAAATGGCGGCGCTGACGTAGAAGACTTTCTGCAAGGCTGCTACAGTTTGCTGTCCGCAGTAGAATTAAGGGCTAATGACCCACCCCGAGGTGTATATGGTGTCATAACGTCTGTGCCTATGCTATAACCACCGAATAAAACCGGTGTCCGTGTCAATGTATTCTGACCAATCAGAAGGAGCGATAAACACCGGTCTGGGCCGGGCGGAATCTATGTGTTACGGCGTCATAACCAACATGGAACGGGGACTTCCGATTGGTCCGCGGCGCCTGGCTATATGATAATATTGTTTGATCAAAAGACACCCTTAACTTATGGCATAAAGGATAAGAAACAAACTTTAAAACAAATTTTAAAATTGAGTGTCATGTAACCCAACTTAGAAACAGCAAAGTGTAAAAATTTTCGTTTATTTCCTGTACAATTCGTTGAGCGATCTTTCAAATTCTATGTCACAGAGAGAGCTCAGCGAAAGCGCCGTCCTAGTGGAAATGGGAAATAAACAGCTGCCGTTATTTTAGTACTATACTATACCAAAAATTACTATACTTAAGGCAATAGTTCACATTCACCACAAAACATGTTAGCGAAATTTTGACAGATGTAAACACCTCAGTCTGTCCACAATGAAACCGCTACATGACTGTTTGCCACCGACCGCCTGGAGAAGGTTCATTTGATGCTTCAGAAATCTAACAGACTTTTGCTGCCAAACACGTAAATTTTACTCTTCTGACATACCTTAAAGTTTTAAAATTTGCATGAAATGATTTTATCTAACACCCTAAAATTTAACATTAAAAAAACAGGTCTAATGTTTTGTTTCCTATATTTGCATGCCCTGTGTGACCTTTCGTTACAGAAAATTAAACTTTATTTGTTTAAAGGTCCCCTTACCCACAAAGTATTACCGGAAAGTCAAAGGCTTTAGATGACATATTACATAACAGAGTTGGGTAGAATTGTGCCCATGCTAGTAAGTTGCATGCAGCGCTATACTATGACGATATTGTGTCTGTAAAATGTCAGCAATTTTTGTAATCTTATACTTACGTCTAGGTTTGTTCTCACTGGCCAGAGTAGAAGTTTGTTCCACAGCTAGGATTACAGTATAACTGTCTGGTCCTTGTCTAAATTATGCCTGGTGATTTGCAGTGTACATATTGCCATGGTGCCGAATCATTTTGGGTGCGTCATAGATGTAAATGACACATTCAAGTTCGGGACCGTATGTTCAATCCCAGTAGCACTAGTACTGTTTCTATATATTGATTGAATATTCAAAATACAAACCAATCTGTGAGACAAGGGCTACGGGTTTGAATAGAACTGTCCGTACCGTCTGCAGACTATTTTGCGGCGCGGGGCGTGGGACGGGGGTACATCAAAGCAGCGAACAGGAATGATCCCAGACTCTCGACGATTTAAAAAAAAAACAATGTACGATTAATGATATGGATTGAACAATACTGGACAATCTACGAACCGACTTCAATATTTGGCCTTTTGGCGTCGGCGTGGAGTAACTGGTAGAGCGTTCGACTCAGAATCTTTGGTCCTGAGTTCGATCCCCGCCGTGCCCCCGACGTTGTGCCCTTAGGAAAGGCACTTTACACGACCTTTCCAAATGGGTACCTGGCTTTGGTCGGGGAGGTAAAAGACTACCTTTACCTTCTGTCTGTACCGTGTATGTAGCACTGTTAATATTACTGTAGTTGCAAAAACTTGAGTGCAGTGCCACATTGTCCTCGTCTGTCCAAAAGCAAATAGAAAAGAATCTTTGGCACCCTTACTGAATTAGCAATGGCGTTGGTAAAACGAAGATACTGGATAATTAAACAAACAAAAACAAAAACAAGACTTACAGTGCAATTGTCTTAGTAAGGTGTGGCCTGACTGGACATTTCAAGGACACTCAATTGATATATATCTTACGTCACAATGGAGTAATCATCAGTAATTTACGGCAATTGACTGTCTCAGCCTGAAATTGAATAAATGAATGACTCAAAGCAATGGCTCATGACCACTTACGTTAGAGGTGATAGACAATGAACTAAGTCTTCACTTTAGGCCATAGGGGCATGTTCGGGCATGACGCACCCGCCATGACACATGAGTCAGGGGTAGGAGGAACCCCTTGCATCCTTGGTCGGAAGTCCTCCTAGGAGACGGAAACTCCAAACAACAAACCTGCATCTGCTGGGACCGTCTTACACGTTGCAAACAGTTGCCCCTGTAGGACTAGTGCGCCAGTGGACGAGAGGGTGGAGAAGAAGGACGTGCACACCCCTCCTTCACCTTAAAAACCCAAGTGCAGGCCAGGCAGACGGGTCGCCGTAAACCCGTCCGCCTACCATTGTCTTCCGAGACAGACGGATGCCAAAAAAAAAAGTCTTCACTTTACGTAAAGCTGCATTTGTGTTGCCATGGAATTACGAAAAACAAAGATACTGGATAAACAAAAAACAACAAGACTTACGGTGGAGTTGTCTTCAAAAGGTGTGTCCTGACTGGACATTTTAAAGGACACCTCATTGTTTTCAGTATCTTACATCACAATGGGCTAATCATCAGTAATTTGCAGCAATGGGGGTCAGAATCATCTTTATTGAGCCTTAGAATTAGACACACAAATACAAGATGAAATATTAAAATACCTAGGTCGACCCTTTTTCTGGACTTACGACGTCCAGAGGGCGCAAGGTAAAACATATTAAAATGAACAATCGTGTGCGTCGGACTGCTGAGGTACAGACTGTTTTAAAATTCTTGAAACATATTGCACATGAAGATTGCGAAACTCATATATATACTTTCTCAGACTGAAATAGAATGAATGATAGATATTCATTGTCTGTATTTCCAGTCATTTAGATTTAAACACAAAGTTATAAAGTGGACATAGATGGTCGTGATAAAAATACGTCGCTATAGACAAAAGATTTGTAATCAAAACATATAGTACATAAAGTATCTTACTGAATCAGCAATGGCGTTGGTAAAAGGAAGATACTCGATAAACAAAAACAAAAAAAAACAAGACTTACTGTGCAATTGTCTTAGAAAGGTGTGGCCTGACTGGACATTTTCAAGGACACTCCATTATTACATATCTTACGTCACAATCATCAGTAATTTACAGCAATTGACTTGCTCAGACTGAAATAGAATGAATGAAAGATCTTCATTGTCTGTATTTCCAGTCATTTAGATTTAAACACAAAGTTATAAAATGGACATGTGGTCGTGTTAAAAATACGTCGCTATAGACAAAATGTTTGTAGACAATCAAAACATATAGTACATAAAGAATCTCATCTAGGGACACATTGATTCGATTATATGGTTTGCATCTACGTATGCATCAAGTTTGGGCCATTCGAATGAAGTTTTTAAGTTGAAAATCGTTCAAAACATGAACATACACATGCTAAAAATTGCGAGAAATATCTGAAAACGGATACCAATGCCGTAAAGTGCAAATGTAAATTCTGAAATTAAAGAAAATACACCCCATAGATAGAAGAAGGAAAGGGCATAGTCTCGTAGCATTTTTTTACATCAAGTTTTGGCCATTCAAATGAAGTTTTAAAAGAGAATGAACATCGTGAAAACACGAGTTTATACATGCCGAAAATTGCAAAAGAAAAGGATTGAAATGCAGATACCAATGCCGTATGCCTTGCAAATGTAAATCTTGAAATTAAAGCAAAATATGTGAAATAACAAAAAAAAAATCTATGGTGTTAAGCTATATACTCAATGAAATTGTTTCACCCTTCCTTTTTTACCAAATTGGTTCAAACTTACTAATAATAGATTTCCTAATAAAGGCACTTTGTTTCTTCACAGGTATAATTTTTTTGGGGTCCCCAAAGGACAACACCTACGTAACATGGCCCTTATTACCAGTACAACAAATGCCTCATATGCATAGGCTTGGGCCAACACGAAGAAATACACCCTATCAAAACATAGATAGAAGAAGCATTGGTCATATTCTCTAGAATTTGTTGCTACATTTTGACCCAAAACGTTCTGTACACACCCATCAACGAAACAGACAACATTGGTCTAAATACTTCAACAACAAAGACAGAATTCTGCCCAAAATAAGACGCCATCAACAATGAGTTTATAACAATGACGTACTATAATGTTTCCAATTAAGAAATTATTCAACTATGATAAGGGTGTGTCAAAAGTGCATTTTACGTACTTACTTCAAAGGTGATAGACAATGGACTTCACGTTACGAAAAGCTGCATTTATGTTGCCATGGAACTATTGTGTAATATGACGGTATAAAAGAGAGAAAAGCTCAGTTGTCTTCATTCCTCATTCGAATTCTTCCCGAGGCGTGTTGAAGGAAGAAACAAGAGGTGAGTGTTTTGGTTTCCTCTCAGTTCTTTGATTTTTTTTTGCGCAATTAAACTCTTAAAAGATTTGTTTCTGTTATTTGGGGTTTAATGTATTGGCAATGTAACATTTTTTCCTTAATGCTGTGAGAAAACATTTTTGTAAACATTACATTTACCTGTGTTGTTATGTTAATAACCTTTGAAATAGTTGAAATTTTGAAACTTGTATCTTACCAAAGCAAATTTAGAACAGTCTCTGAGGCTAAGAAATTTTCTAAATGTTGGGGTCTCATGTCCCACCCGGGACCCGGTCTGTTTTTTGCGGAAAGTAAGAAAAATAGTTTATATCGACAAATATACGCTACTTATGCTCTGGAATAGTTTATGTACGGTTTTGGGGGGCTTTTGCATCATACTTTCGTTCCCAAAATTGCTCGACCTGGCACGGATTGGAAAAATGGCTAAGATCACGAGTTATGTGTATTTCATACCAAGGTGATACTTGTTAAATGTCACTTTACTTGAGGACATTGTTATCTGAAAGAGAAATACAGAAATACAGCATGTGAAAGTGACTATTGTATTGCTAACAAATCAAAAACGAGTACTCGAGGAGCACGTCGGTTAAACCGGTTGAACCTGTCACCAACGTATACTTGACTTGTCTAGAATAGAATTGTCTTAGCTTTTGTCTTCTTGTGCAACTTGTACGTTTGCGAGCTTTTGAGGCAAAAATTGGGAAAGCAAGTTTTTCGTTTCAAATTGTTCACTAAACTACAACAAATGAACTGGAATTTAAAAATAAGGCTCAACATGACCTTCTTCACTTTCGAACACGCATGGGCGAACAGAAAGCCAGTTTCTTCCTCAAATCATAGGGCCCGGGCCCATGTACAAACTATATTTAAAAAGACGGACTTATCAAACTTCTCCGCTTCCGATACGGTCAAACCAACCAGATATAACCGACACTAATATTTGAGTGGTCTTATTTTTACAAATACAAATATGCCAGTAACTGTTAATTGTGACATTTATGTTCGCTATGTTTCTACTATGTTTCTTTAAGCCTTCGGACATAAACATGCAAATAATATTTTTACACGCAACAGTTGCTTTGCTAAGATCTCCCAAGAAACTGAAAATTTTTCAATGATACTAAATTTAATCATTTTTTACAGAATATGCGGTTTCTGACGGTGGTGTTGTCGATGGCGCTGGCCGTTGCCATGGTAACAAATATGGCGGATGCAGGAAGACTGAGACAATCTTTGAAAGAGATGATGCGACAGTTGATAATGGAGAACAGCCAGACGACGGTGCCCCCCACACAAGGGGCCAGGGTCGGAGATGACAAGGGTAAACGTCGCTTTTTTTACCTTACATTTAAGGTTTCATTGATGTATTACTCCGAGAGATCCGAGAAAAAACAAAAACAAAAACGGCTGCATGGACGCGTGTTTTCAGTGGTGAGAAATTCCCTTTTAGCCAGCGGAACTGATCTCAAAGGTTAGATTGGTGAAAGCTTGTTTGTACCTAAATAAATTAGCTAGTAAAGTTTTGCAGCCGCGCGCTAAGTCGTATTGTATTTTGTAATAGCTATAAACATATGGATTATGGTCATTGGCAATTTTTTCCATTATATAGACTAAATGTCCTCAAAATGAAAAATTTTCCTGACATTTCATGTAGCTCTATTATGAACGCGCCGAAAAAAAGACACATTGTATAACATAGAAGTCTATGGGGAGTAGAATTTTCATCCATTTAGCCATTCTCTTAGTTGAACTATACGAACCATAGAATGGGACTATAAGCCTAACGTTTGTGAAATATTTACCTTTTAGAAAAAAATACGGTTGCCTGCGGTGGCGACTTGACGGGTACATCCGGGACCTTGGCCTCACCAAACTACCCAAACAACTATCCCGACAGTGCTGACTGCAAATGGCGAATCATGCCCCCTAGGGGCGGGCCGGTCACACTGCAGTTCCAGGACTTACAAACAGAGAACGGATACGACCACGTGTCTGTGTACGATGGTCTGACTATCAACGACCCTCTTATTGGAAAGTGAGTAGAAAATACAATACAGTTTATTTTCTTTCATTGACAAAACAATTTGTAGTGAAGTGTGCACTACTGCTTGGTCGTAAAGTCATGTATTACGTTTGTTTAGTTTCCTTTTTGTTTGTTTTAAAAGCTATCTAGAGTATTTGGGATTTCTTTATTATCATTTCTAAAACACAGAAGCTTTATGAATTGTAGATACTAAAATATCAAATTAATGTATAATCTTATACCATGGCTCTATTCTCGTTTTACGAAATTATGTATTTATAAATCATGCATATGCATATGTTACGAACATGGTACATTTAGTACAATGATACATCAACAATGATTGGATTTATATTTTTCTTTACGCATACTGTCATTTATCTAACCTGCATAAATTTTATTATCATATCTTCAGGCTCACCGGAAATACCGCCCCAGCTGACCCCATTTCCGGTACAAACACGCTAGGCATGCTGGTCGTCTTCACCAGTGATTATAGTCTCAACGAAAAGGGCTTTACTGCAACTTACGCTTCCGGTAAATATTTTCATTTTCAAAACGAACATTTCAAGAGTATTTCTTTGTAGACTTACTTGTTCACATTCTGTAGCCTTGACGAAGGGATAATGATTATCATTTCAACACATATTTATATCATCAGTTTCTGTAAAAATATTGTAACAAAAAACTAAAAGAAACATTTCATGTATTGATCAAGTTTCGTTGCAATTTGTGATTTTCAAAGCTTTATAAATGCTTATCTTAAATCTATTTCCCTATCTATGTGACATTTTCTTCAGCATTTTTATGTTTCATACTTTTATATTATTAATTGATATTAATTATGCGTTCAGACGGAAATACGCCGACCGAGTGCACCCAATACACCTGCCCTTCGTCACGTGAGTGTATCCACTGGAGCTGGCTCTGTGATGACGTCAGAGATTGTGCCGACGGAAGTGACGAAAACAACTGTTTCCGTAAGTCTTTCAGCATCCGTGTAGCATTTTTGCAACAAAACTGAAAATATTGAAATTAACAGGCTTATGTTAAAACAGACATACTATTCGACAGTTAATACGTGTTTATAACAACGCAAAACATAATAGCATTAGAGTTATATTTTGTTGTACCAATAAATACAAACAAGCTGGATGTAAACAAAGCATCAAATTTACACAAATTTGCATAATTTAACGAATGAACATTGTTAATCCATACATGTAACGCTGGTTCATCTTTATCCGAGGGTAACCTATATTCGTTGTTTGTAAGAAAAAACGTATTTAGGGATATGAAGTCGACGGACGGTGGTTTCAAATCGGAACATTTGGAATTATTGCAAATTTGAAACCCCTATCAGCAGACTTAATACTCCTAAATGTGCTGTTTTTAAAGACAATGGATAAAGGCCACCCCACGGATAAAGGTGAACTAGCGTTACATGTTAGTGCAGGTGTATTTATTTTGATCAGGATGTCCTCCATCTTCCTGAACCAGAGTCAGTAAAGCTTTTAGGGGCCTGACCAGTGAAAGGGTCGTAGAAACGTCATGAGTTGCTCAGGCTAGGTTTAAAGATTAAGCAAAATAAACTCATGCAAATTTGACCTTACTAATTACGTATGTTCTGTTGCTTTTCTTCAGAATGTGACGCCGACAAGCGTAAGCCCAGTAAAATGCCGCAGAGCTGGGTTTGCGATGGAATCACTGACTGCCATGACGAAGCGGACGAGTCTAACTGTAACGATGAACAAGTCTTTGGTAAGATTCATCTAGCTCGATACCTTTCTACAGAACTTTAAGAAATAATGTCAGCTTTCCCAGGTTTTGTGTACGAGTATAAGGTCTTAAAATCATAACATAATCTTGACTGCCGTCACATATGAACTTACATTCAACGATATGTCACATTTTCCCACAGAGGCCACGTGGTCTGCTTGGTCCGAGTGGAGTGAGTGTTCTGCTGAGTGTGAGGGTACCAGACAACGTACACGCACCTGCAACGTACCGGAAGGAGCGCCATCTTACATCACCTGCACCGGAAATGACGTTCAGATCGAAGCATGTGGCACACCCGGGCCGTGCTCTACAGAGCCACGTAAGTCCATGTTATGTGACTTGGCATTTGGTACTTATCAAAAAAATGACAGCAAAGTAATAGATGTATTTAAATGTGAATGAACTAAAAAAAATGCCTTTTGAATCATTCCCCTACGCAGAGACAACGGCGCCCACAAACCGCCTCTTGTCTGTACTCTGCTTTCTCAACCGTCACCATCAGTTCCTTACCGCCCTGCTTATAGATATTCATGAACTTACCCTTATATATACGAGATCCTTTTGAAAACTTCAAGGCCTATTCTCTGATTGGCTGTCAGCTGGTTTGTGGCGACGCCAACAGGAACTGATGGTGACGGTTGAGATAGCAGAGTACAGACAGGAGGCCGTTGGCTGTTTCTGCGAAGGAGAATGTTTTGAATTAGTACAGCTGTCTGGAATGGAGCATTTAAAAAAGAATGATTCATCTCATTGGTTAATTTTCTTGATCCGATCATGGTCTGACCAATGGAATGCTTCTTTTGACCCACAAATAGAAAGCGGATGCGGAACCCGCCAATCAGAGAGAAGCAACGAGCGCATCATCAACGGTCAGGACGCACAGCGGGGGGCGTGGCCGTGGCAGGTGCAGCTGAAACGAGGCTCTGGTTCCATCCCTTTCTGCGGCGGCACCTTGATTGACAGGGAGTGGGTCCTGTCGGCTGCTCACTGCTTCCACGGTTTTAAGTACGCAATCAAAATATTATTTTTGGTCCATCGTAAAAATATCATAAGCTAGCTAACACAGAACATTCTGTAATACTATTTTTGCATAAATATTTTGTAGATTTCTTCACCCTGAATTTATATGAAACTTGAAATTTGGCGCAAAGGTTCAGAATTATATTTCATCCAGGCAAATAAATAGACAACTTAGGCTTAGGACACATTTCCAAAGCGGGGCCCGGGTTGTTCTAAAAAACAAAAAAATTAAAATGTATACCTAAAAATATATGCTCAAATCCTACCCATGCTTCTTATTTTGACATTTCGTGTATTTTGATGTATTTTATATCATATTTTCGCTCGCTGAAGCTGCCCGGCCGGGGCCCGGTTTCAAAATATAAGCTAAGCCTAACATGGCAAAACCCAATTTATGATCAAGAAAAATCATCTTTAGAATATTCTCTAATGCAAGCGGAGATTGTAGTGCCTGTTGGGATAATACTTTTCAAACACTGTACAGGCTTCAATGTCTTGAATTGTGAAAACTAACAAGAATGGTGTTTTAAAAAATGTAGCTGGCGACCGACCGACCTTCACGTGGTGATCGGAGCACAAAATCTGCGCACCCCTCCGATAGACCAAGGCTCCATCGTGGTCACTCCCCTACAGTTCTTTGTCAAGGAAGACTACGATCCTAACAGGTGAGTCTTATTTGAATATTTCCATGTAGGGGGCTTTCACACTCATGTCACTTAACATGTCAATGAAACGTACCTGTGCTAGCCCGGGTGCCAGAATGTTTCAACAGTCCACATAGCTCTGCATGATAGATGTGGACTACATCCAGGCTAGACGTTCGCTAGCGACCATACTCCTACGCCAGGGTTGTAGCCAGCCTGAAATCATTTTCAGTCCCCTTGATTTTGAATGGGAATCCTATCGAGCACCGAAGGCATGGCGTGACGTTGCGCGTCATTTCTAGGGGGTCTGGGTCCCAGAAAGGTTTTAAATCAAGACCCTCTGAAACACTATTTCCTGCATTTTGAGGTGCAAATTTTGGCTGTAGACTAAGCTGTTCAATGGCATCTGTTTTGGTGAAGAAGAACACATGGGTTTCAGTTTATTTATATCTTTACATATCAATTTTTGTCTGTCCCAGGGGACGGAATGGGGGAAACTTTTTTCAGTCCCCAGCTGCAAAATTCCTTCAAAGGACTGAAAGACAGGTGCTGGCTACAATCCTGTCCTACGCTTTTTAGCGGGCGGTAACTCCAGAACGCATTGCGTTTCAAAATTTCGTTGCCACGCGTTTCATGGAATCTTCCTGTATTATCTTCTATTAGCTGTAAACCATTGAAATAATACAAGGCGATCTCTAGATCAAGATGTCTGAGAATGCTTCAGTTATGATTCGCTGAAACGCAAGAAAGCTGCATTAGCCTAATGACGTCACGTGAATTTGCTATCTTCAACATCATGAGTCAACAATAACGTGCACACTTTGTAATGTCATTTTCCTGAATGAATGAATGAATGAATGAATGGTTTATTTGTTGCACAACACAACTTCAGTAAAAACATTTGTCAGCCAATTGGCTGAATTGCACGTTTTTTTTCCACCAAAGCCTTAGTACATCGAGTTAAAGACTATCTGATGAATAAGACTTATACACACTAAAACTAAGTATCCTTTAAAACTTTATATAAATACATGATGTATAGGCAAGAGACGGAAACATACATTCCTACAGCCGTGTGCCCTATATGTTTGATATCCAAATAACCTTGCAGCGGATATTTGCCATGGCTGTAATTTTGTACATTTTAAGAATACTTTACACGCTGTGCCTTTTTTTGTTTAACTCTGGTCGCTGTAGAAAATTCATTTCTTTACAGACTGCCAACTCTCATTCTCTACTGTTTCTGCCAAGTAGAAATACAGATTCCGAGATTTTGAACATTTGAACATTTGTTTGATTAGACAAATGTAAAATGACTCTTACTCCTATCATCCACAGGATTAACAACGACATTGCCCTAATCAAGATCCCACCAGTGGACTACCCTACTGACTACATCAACTCGGCCTGTCTACCGGAAGCACAGGAAGTGTTCAACGGCAACTCCCTGTGTTTCACCACCGGCTGGGGAGTCACTGACGGTAAGTCTACGACATAAAGGGTTTCCTCTATACCATCAGTACTAAATGGTAAATGAGAAGTGCAGTGACGTTCTAAGTCCGCAGCGAGGCGTTATTGTAACGTCATGATTCCCTTTCATATATCTACACATTACATGTCAGGGAAAATAGTATAATTGTTGTCGGGCTGTTACGTAATTATGCGATTTTAACAGCAAGAAAAATTTACATGTTACAATTCTTCTTATACTTTTTGGTGCATAGGGAGGTGCAAGTGCACGCTTTTTTAGTTGACAAGTTGTGCAAACACTAACTTTTAAAGCAAGGACTCGTGGAGATGAACATTTGGATACAGTATTCTCATTCTGAGTTCTAAAACAGAAAAAAAAAACTTTTTGATATAACCCGATAGTTTGCCACGACATGTATGCAATGATCGCTCACTCGGTGGTTTATTCAGAGGTTTGGTGACCAACCATAATTTTTGACGTACAACTCAAATGTTGTAATGCATAACCAAGTGTGCTTTCCTAAAAATTCATATTTTGTCTCTTTCTTGTACAGAGGGGCGCATGGCAGATGTTCTACAGGAGGCCCGCGTACCCCTCATCGACAACGGCGTGTGCAACGGTCCTACATCTTACGCAGGCGCACTAACGGACAAGATGTTGTGTGCAGGCTATCTGGCCGGTGGAATCGATGCTTGTCAGGTTAGAACTCCTTCTTTTTTTTCTTCATCTCCTTAAACGTGAAAGGAAAGATACGTATGGTAGCCACCTTAGTCTTCCTCATTTGAATACGTCGAGTTAAGTCTATCAATTGTAATGGCAAATTTTAACTGTCACAATTCCCTTCTGCACTGTCCTCGTAGATACACTTTTCTTCCATCTATTTGTTTGAAGTCTTTTCTTACAGTCTTTCCATCTGTTTCGAAAACATTGAAATTCTAATGAGGTTAAATATTGTATGTCTAAACGGCCACTTAGAATGGACGAAAGAATATTAATTGATACCTAGATTTTTGTGAAATATTGCGTATCTCCAAGCAGATAAATTGTTCGGAGCTACTCTGTCGGTCTTTTTCGATTCCAAGGCTGTTTTTCTCTTAGAGAAATGTGTACGGGAAAGGACAAAAACAAGAAAAAAACTTATTGTGCTTATTGACTTGCTACATAAATATGCATATCTAATTAGTGATCATTTCTGAAATTTCACGAAATCAAAACAACCAGTGAACAACAGTTGTTTCCACATACTAAATGTTTATTTTGCTTGTTATCTTGCAGGGTGACTCAGGGGGTCCGTTGGTTTGTCAGAATAGCCAGGGGCGCTGGTCTCTGGTCGGCATTACGTCATGGGGCTACGGATGCGCCAGCGAGAACTTCCCAGGAGTCTATGCGCGCGTACAGGTGAGCAGCCATCTTGATTTAAGAGACTTCTTCTGTCCACTTGGCTTAATCTCATACACTTATATATAGCTATTCCTGTAGTGTATCAATGTATATATGTATCACCCCACCTATACATGTATAATGTTGATAAAATGGCAAAGAAAAACTTGTTTTGTAGTTGAGAAATGTATGTTTCGTTGTACAAAGCTGGTTAATGGACATCGTCTTTTAACACGCTTAGTACATTACGTATGATCCATGGACTTGCTTCCCCATGGAGTACAATCTGAAACTGTTTAAGTAAAGGGTGAACAGACATCTTTTTTAGCAATACAGTAATGTAACCCAAAACGCTTGAGTGGCTCAATGAGCCTTGTTTTGCAGTGAATCCTATTAAAGTAAAAAATAAAAGTGTTAGACCGAACTAGAAAATCATGACTCCGTGACACACTCACTGAGAGGCCCCCCTACTCATATTGAAAATTGTAGTAGGTTCTTTAACGGGCTTGGCACGTGTCTTTCTTCAAACAGCCAAAAGCGGCCCCCTCTTCACGTTCCGTCTGAAACCGAGTTTAAATACAATTTTTCACCTGAGTTGAGTGCGGAATTTGGTATTGTCCAACTGTCATTTACAATGGCAAAGCATTGATTGTGACCTGTTAGGGATTCGAACTCGTAACCTTTAGATTCTGGAAGACAGCATTGGACTTACGAGTTTTTCCTTTTTACACCAACAGTCATTCCTGCCATGGATTGCGGACAAGATGGCGGCCAACCGCGAATTTATCGATCCCGAGGGATCCGGTGATAACGTTAACTAAGGAGAACCAAGGAACGAGAAGATGACGTCAGATGGGAACGAGATTAGTAGTGTCTAAGTTATAGTATTGCGCCATATTCAAAATAAGTCCGTTTTTACGTACACTGGTAATTTATGGCGAATCAAACGGTTAAACAACGTAAAACTTCTAGCAATCGCGACAAAAAAGCAATATCTTTTATAGCTTAAAATGCCAACTAATACTTTCTATTCATACCATCATTTAATACTGGCAATGAATGTCGATAGATATCTTAAATTTGGTATTTTACACTTAGGGCTTTAGAAAACCTCATAGTGCGTTAAGAAGCCGTTGTGCTTTACACTATTGTATTTTGTCTTAAGGCGCTAGGTCATGGCTAATATGCAACTTTAAGTCAAGGTGTGTTTTACTCTTGTAAAACGCCAAAGCTTTTTGGTCGTCATAATTCATGACGCATTTGATATGTTATGTGTAACTTAACTTAACTTAGGGTATGGTTTTTACGTCAAAATCAAAACCAATTTGCATATTGTTGTTTGATCCAATAAAAGTATTTGAACTGATATAGTATCCCCGTGTGTTATTACTTTTGATAGGTGTGATTATTATGTCAAGTAAGAAAATTGACCGTCGTTTTTAACGTTGTTTTGACAGTATCAAATCTGCTAGGTAGAAAATGGGGGGGGGGGGGGAATGCAGTTCCTGATGATACAAAAGGGGCATTTAAAAACCCCAAAAAAACTTTTGCCATTGTGTCCTTGCTAACTATACAATAAGAATCATGTACAGTAAATTCGTATTTGATTCCTGTATTTTTGGAAAGAGGTATTTTTGGAATAATCAATTCATTCATTCATTCTTCACCTCGTTTGAACATATGTCCATTCAACCTATCATTTCTTTAATAATTTGTTCTATGATACACACAAAAATTCGACATCCAACACTTCATTTGCTCTAGATAGTTTTAATTCAAATATGATAAAAAAGAATATCTGACAAAAATCAAAAGTGATTATGCAAAACATGCTATTTAGTATGAAACGTGATATGTTAGGAAGATCTGGCATCTCTACCCAGATTAAATGAACTCAGGAATTAACACAGTGGAAAACATTTATAAAATTTCGCTATATCCGTAAAATTAAAATAAACCTTTACGTTTATAGTTAAATGATGTAATCTGCATAATGTCTAGTACATTGACGCAATTCTGAAACTGCTTAAGAGAATTTGCATACAAACAGGCATATGTAAATTGAAAGAAAAAAACATAACATCTATCTAAAGACAATATGCACGAAGTTCGGATTGGTAACTCAAAGTTCCCGGATGGTGACCTTTGACACGTGACGTCACTAGTTATTTTCGATCTTCTCCTTGATCCAGTCGATGTAGTTGGCCACGCGGGCGTAGACACCTGGGTAGCCGTCATCAGCACAGCCGAACCCCCATGACGTAATGCCTACCAGCTGCCAACGGCCGGACGTCTCCTCCTGACACACCAATGGGCCACCCGAGTCTCCCTGTCAATCAATCAATCAATCAATCAATCAATAAATGAATCCGTCAATCAATCCGTCAATCAATCAACAATGAGCAACTGATCAGTCAAAGTTTTGGAAAAAATGACTAATTTAAAAAATCTGGTACCAACACTTTAAAATGTATTTATGATATTCTTAGTTATTATCCTGCCCACAAAAATTACTATGTCAATCAATCAATCAATCGATCGATCCGTCAATCAATCCATCAGTCAATCACAAATATGATAGACAACCCTTTGAATGTCCCTAGAAGAAAGCCGTCTTCTATTATTTATATTGAAGAAATGACTGAACACTAAGAGTATGGTTCTTCATTTTTGTTTTTAACATCGTCTTATTTGATATTGGGACTGATCGTGTTATTAGTAGCCATATTTCGATATTTTGTGGGAAGTATACTACAAAGTTTGCATATCTTGTAGCTGTTTTGTACGAATTACAGTATGGTCGCGGCCCAAAATTTATGAGCACACGGACGTCATCCATGTAATCAAATCAACGTGGTCTTAAGTTAGTCTCTATCAGACTGCGGGTCGCTGGAAAACCGTAGAAATGGAACAAATAGCCGGCCAGAGAAGTACAGCTGGCTAGGCAACAACGCGCGACCTGCGGATTCTACAAACTCCGTAGGTCGCGCGCTGTTCCCTAGCCGGCTGTACTTCATTTGTTACATTTCTACGTTTTTTCCAGCGAACCGTAGTCTGGTAGAGTCTTAAATATCTAAACATATCGAGTGGCGAGTTGTTTGGTACCTGACAGGAATCAACTCCACCATTGACGTAACCAGCGCACAGCATGTTGTCTGTCAGGTGAGACTCTCGGTAAGACGACTCAGCAGCGCAGTTCTCTATCAGGGGAACTCGGGCCTCCTGAAGGATGTCAGCTTGGGTATTGTCTGGAAAAGTACATGGATGAAGTATGGTGTTGATAACAGTTGATTAGAAAACTTTAGTGTGAAACTTTCTTTGAAGTAAAAGCCGCCGAATGTATCGACGTAATATCACTCACACACATGTATATATACATACATACATACATACAACACACTCAAGCACACATAGGTGCACGCGTATGCATACACTCAAAGATACGCTGGCGCACGCTCAGACAGGCACACCACACACACATGCACACACAAACACATACACACATGGACACACACATAGACATAACCCTCAAACACACACATCCACACACACACACACACATCCACATATCCAAGCACAGACCCCTCACAACACAACACACACGCGCGCGTGCACACACACACACACACACACACACACACACACACACACACACACACACAGGTAAATACACGGACAAGCAGATTTGATAATTAGATTGATATCACCATGTTGTTTGAAAAGAATATCTTCAAGCAGATGTTCGGCTGTGTCTAGTGACAAATTGATTATTAATAGACAAATAGACAAATCTTTATTGACACGACAAAAGCACAGCGGCTTTCGTAAGGTCTACATGTATTAATTAAACAACTGTTGCTCCAGATGGAATTTCAAGCTGATGTGAGGTTCCGTCCACCCTTTGCTGCATTGGTTACCATACCTGGTGTTTTAATAAACACATTCCAGTGTATATATATGGAAAGATGTCATATCCCAACGTGCAAACCATGAATACGTCGCGGTTCTGATCGAAAGCTTGTTGGTAAGCGCTTTATTTTGTGTACGGATATAAGGTCTTACAGATTGTATCATTATGTTAACTACTGTCACAGATTAATTTACATTCAAGTACGTCGCGGTTGTTGATTTTTTTTAGAATTGGATAAAGTTTGACTTACTTTCAGTGACGCCCCATCCCTGCGTGAAACAGGTGGAATCTTTCGTGAATGTGGTGCCAGACACATCCGGGACCTCTAGGCAGGCGGAGTTGACATAGTCATTTGTGTCTACATCAACCGCTGGGATCTTCACCAAGGCGATGTCGTTGTCCAGCTGTTTTGGAAACAAGAATTTTGTTCACAAAGTGTCTTGTAAAATCTAAATTCTGATACTTTTTGGCATTACATTATGTGTGACACATCTTTTCACCCACTCAAATCGGTGTGGAAGGGTTGGAACTGGCCTGGGGAAGCCTTGTAGCATTGTACTACCGGGCCACTGAACATAACCCATGCATCTCCTATTGGGACACTCTACATGTGAAGGTGCACTTGCACCAAGCTTGCGTCACAGCGGGGTTCGTTCACTGCGTCACTTTTTTGTTATTTTCTCCGATATTTTATAATTTAGACATTGCGTAATACGTAAAAAGTATGACTTAAAAGACGAAAAAATAAACAAAAAGTAAGAAACATCGCTCTTTACCTCCAGAATTCGTTGAGTATCTTTCGAACCCAGCAGTGACGCAATCGTGACGCATGTACAGTGAGAGTGCCTTAAGTGAGGCGATGGTCCCAATTGGAAAAGGGAGCCATGTCGGGCAGTGTTTTTTTTTCTCCTTCGGACGCGATACTTACATGGCCCAGTGGGACACCTTGCGGCTCAAGGAGTATTTTGGGCCTGCCGGGACCCGGGCTGAATTTAAGTCGGACTTAAAATGAACTCGGGGCCGGTTAAACAAATAGACGCCGTATACCAATAAGAGCACACCTATAGGTACCACCGCGGTTTCCGACACCCCGCCCGGACAAATGTGGTTTCAGAGCCCGGCCGGGGCTATTGAGACCAAAGCCGGGGCAGTTGAGCTGGCCTCAATCATAATGCTCCTGATTTACGTAGAAGAGATGCTGTTACAGTTATGTATATGTAACCCGTAATGTATTATGTAATACGTAATATCTGTAGCCTGTAACATCGTAATGGCCTCCAGGTCACACCTTGAAATTCCCATCGGGTCGTGTTATTACATTATGACAATTGCAATGAGTAAAACAATACGCTGACTACTGACTATTTAAAGAACTATACGGCCACATGCCAACGCGGGCAAAAAGACGCACCGAAAACAAAAGCTTCTTAAACTCATAGGTAACAACTAAAGTGACAACAAAACCTCCATTCAAGTATGGAATAATGTAATAATGCCCTTACAGTCTTGTTGCTGTAACCGCTGTGCAGTATGATTTTCGTCGGGTTGATCAGCAAAGCGCCGGCCTCCATCGGATCCCTCCTCAGACGATGTTTCCCAAGAAGAATCGTGAACTTGCTGACGTCCGGTGGTCCGCTGTATAGGATAAACAATGGCATTTAAGTTGATAAGATGCCAATTGCAGAAAAATTTACCAGTAGTATGGTAGAACATAATGAAATCACATTATTCAGGTGGTGCAAGTTACAACCGGTAGAAAGTCATCCTTTTTAGCATACGTTATAAAAATATACAATGTACTCATACATGTAGATGCGTGTTCGTTTGTGCCCTGACAACAAATACAACAGCCACCACATTATGCATACATTTCATTTTGCGAAGAACACGGAATGATAGAGTACGCATGCGCACCAACATGGATATAGGGTAATATGTCAAAGCAGAAGGCCCGTGAGATATAAATAGATACCTTCTAGAACTCCTAATGTGACGGCAAAATAAATCCCATAGAGTCGTATCTTAAACGTTTTCGGGCATTTAAAGACGGCTAGACTTTCTGAATAACCTCTATTGTTTAGAAGTAAAAGAAAAGAATGACAGAAGAAATAAAAGGACTTGCCAATAAATTAGTCTTTAAATCGCTAATAGAATGCAAATCAAGGACATCAACATGGTGGTTAGCACCTGTGTGTTTCATTTTTATGGATACTGAGTTCAAACGCACAAAATCATGACACAAGAAAAACAGTATATTACACGTACTTCGGGTCATGGTAGCAATGCGCCGCGGTGACGACCCACTCTCGATCGATCAGAGTGCCTCCACAGAACGGCTTCTGTCCCCAGGTCACCCCGAGCTGGGCGATCCACGGCCACGAACCCCTCACGGCGTCCTCTCCGTTGATGATCCTCACACGGCCCTGCTCAACCTTCCTGGTGCCGCAGTCATTTTCTACAGAGCACAACGAATATTTAGTGGCAGCTGGCCAAGTCCTACTTGCCCCTACTCCTCAAGGAGGCGAGGGGAGGGGGCTGATGATCTACGCAAGCCTGACCTTGTGTCGTGCTCTCTCGCGAGATCGAGACTCGGTCACCTTTCATGAACAAGATGGACTGGTAGCCGTCAAAAATTTGGAGGAATGTACCTTACCTTTAAAAACAGTCATTGCTTGAAGAAAATTTGGAGTGAAAGACAAAGAAGACTTCACTTCCGTCCAAGGAATGCCAAAGGGACACAGAGGGTCCACCTGTCTTTTATGCTATCTCAATTCTATCTACATAGCTTTGACCACCTAATTAAAGTGGTCAGTATTTAATCTGACGTCACATATTCAAAATGGCGCCATCAAATGATACTTAGGCTCTCCTTGAACTTTTCTGCCGTATAGAAAAGGTTTGCATTTGACTTTTTGGACACTTAACATACCAGCATACTGTGTTGTATGCTATGATCACATGGAGTATCAAAAATCGATTGCTACTTTTAGCATAAGAATTGACGAACTTGATCGCTACTTGTCTATCAAAGGTTTGTCTCTAGTACGCCCTACCTGTATTAAGAAAAAAAAATGTTCTACCTGGTTCAGGTGTGCAAGGTCCCGGCGATCCACACATCTCATGTTGAACATTAGAGCCTTCCGAGCATTCCTGTCCTTCTTCGTATCTGACGCACTGGCGCGTCCGGTTTCTGGTGCCTTCACAGTCCTTAGAGCAGGGACCCCAGTCACCCCACTCTCCCCAGTGGGCTTCTGAAAACCCAAAAAAATGAATCAATGCAATATAAAGAGTTGCTGTCGCACCGTGTCTCTTAAACTGGCTAACAGTGTTACGGCCAACGGTGGAGTATGTGGAGAAGGATAACCTCAAGCCAACCATTCACACTTACGCCACATCTTCAGAAAAGATGCTGAAGCCGCATGATTCCCGTTTTGAACCAACACACAACAAACATGTTTCGCCGTGTGGCTTCGTCAGTGTTACTGCGAACGGCGGATATACCGTTTATCTTTTCAGTCACGTTTGAGACTGCGTTCTCATTACTGCAGCGCCACCATGCGGTAATGACTGGTAAGCATGTTCAGAAACTTATTCTTGTGACCACCTGAAAGAAGGCCTGTTGCTGTTGTATGAATTATAAACAGTTGGATATAATAAGAAAGGAAATCACAAAAGCTTTCTAACGATATACAACACATGGAAAAGGATGCAGAAACAACGGTAATACAGGTAAACTGAAGTTAATACTCCAAACATGTTGCGTCCAGATTAGTAGTGGAGATGTAGTATAGATACTGGTCCAACACACATGCCTTTATATAAACACATCACGTATATGTGCGGACTCAGGACATGTGTTAACCTACCTAGTACAGTAGGGGGAGTTGGCGGTCCCTCACACCCCACCTCGTCTGCGCCATCAACACAGTCGTTCAGTCCGTCACACACCCAGTAGTACGGCATGACGTAAAACGGCTTGTGGATGTGTCGATCACACTCTGTCGGTAAAAGACCAAAAATGGTGCGTCAGTGTTGTATCCCAGATGGTCTTCTATCCCAGAAGCGCTTCTGAGAAGCACATCTGGGATAGGTCTGCATCCCAGATGTGCTTCTATCCCAAAAGCGCTTCTGGGATGGAGTACGTCTGGGATAAATCAGTCAGAGATAAAAATCGTTTCCCGTGACGTCACAGTGAAATCAAGATGGCGGCGGGCTCGGAAATATGGATTTCAGTGATTTGTATACCTCAAGCAGTCTTGAACATCTACATTGTTACACACTGAAATGACCTTAATCAAGTTTTCAAAGGTTAGGGAAGAAAAGAAAATAATACAAATCAATTTTTCATCAAAGAAATGCCAAGTAGGGTTCAGCCACGATGTACCAACATGGCTGTCATTGCCTTCCACACTGTTTAAGTGGGTGAAAATGCATTTATGTCTACATTCAGTGTAGACCTTTATGTGCTATGACGCCTACACATTCCATATTATTGTATAATTCTTAGTCATTGCAAAGTAAATGCAGTGTTATATTATCAGGCATGTAATTTATGTGCATTTTGTTTGAACTCCTTGTATTTTTGTGTCTTTGGTCTTAGTACATGCTTGTGTAAGTTAACATTTAAATCCCTTCGAACTTTTCACAATCTAGTACTCTTTACGAATAATTGATATCAAAATCATATTCAAAGGTTCAAAGGTGCTAGATCGGTCGACATACAATTACGTAATTGGAAAGATGAACAATATTCGCTCATGTAGATATTACAATGAAGAAAAGTAAAGGCCAACGCTGACTGGGCAACTTATCCTGCGGATGGATACTCACCAAAGCATCGTGCTTCGTCACTGCCGTCCTGACAGTCAGGAGTGCCGTTGCACTCATAGCGCTGGTGTGTACATTCGCCGGACCCGCAGGCGTACTGGTACTGCGGGCACTCCACCAATGGAGGGGGTGCAGTCACTGGAGGGGCCTCTGTCGCTGGAGGTGCCTCTGTCGCTGGAGGAGCCTCTGTCGCTGGAGGTGCCTCTGTCGCTGGAGGAGCCTCTGTCACTGGGGGTGCCTCTGTCGCTGGAGGGGCTTCGGTCGTTGGAGGTGCCTCGGTCGCTGGAGGGGCCTCGGTGGCTGGAGGGGCTTCGGTCTCTGGAGGGGGCTCTGTCGGAGCTAAGGTATATACAAAGTTTAACTTAATCACTGGAATAAAGCCTCACAAGTGAGATGCACACAGAAAACGCCCCCATTCCTCGGAGGCTTGGCAACAAGAAGCGTTAGTTTGTCCATTAGGAAAAGAAAAAAAAATCGTCCGACAGGCAGTTGTTTACCTTAATTACACACCTTTTTACACAGTGGGAAAAGATGAAGGAAGACTGAATACAGCTACAGGACTCTTCAAAGACTGTAGAGGCAGAACACAGTGGGTGATGATGATGATGATGACGATGACACACATGTATCTTCAGCACAACGTTTTTGGTTCATTTTTATCAATTGGATAAACACTGACTACATCCTTGTAAGCAGAACCTACTGCATGTAACGCTATGTGTCAAACAACAACGCTTGAGTATCGGTCTCTAATCAGTTCATTTTGTTGCGTTGGTGCTGGTCAGCCATCAGACTATCAGATACGCTACTTTCTGCTGTCAGAGGGACATCAGCAAGCCAATCACGCTTCCCCCTGACCACAAGCGATGACATGATTGGTTGCTGATGGCGGGCTAACGCTAACAAAACTATATGGATGTGTGGATCTCTAGGAGATACGCCAGTACCTTCGCTCAACAAATGCAAGTGTTGGGCCTGGGTTATTTGTCTATTCTTAACCAGGGGATACATATTGCCTTCAATCGGCGTGTATCAATGTGGTTGTTATAGGCAAAGACGTTGACAATGCGAGGTTGCCCTCTGGCACGTTAGCTTATACTGCAGAATGTTAGTTTAAAACAACTCACCACACTCACCGGTACAGACGGCCCTGAAGCTTGCCGAAAACCCGCGACCAGCGACGCTTCTGTCGGAGTGGAAGTGCAGGTAGAGCGTGTTGCCTGTGGACCGGACAGTTTGCCCCTGAAGGCTATCACCGCAGTAGTCTCCGATCTTCTCGGCATTGCTGTTGGACCCGTCTCGTATCTAAGATAGATTGAAATGTTTCAATAGGTTGCAATTAGTTCCACACTGCTTTGTTACTTCTAAGAAATAATAGTTTGGAGTTAAACAGAAGGCCGCAAAAAGGACACATATCACTAAACTTGAGAATATTCTTATCACGAAGAAGAAATACTACTAGGAGGTGCCTCGACCACGTTTAACAACCTCATTACTCATACTTTGGGTACCTACTGGCTGGCAAACTACACCAGATGATTATTATTACTACATCTGTAGTATTCGAACCCAATGGTTTCACGACACTACCGCAAACCTGCAGCGAACCTGAGACAAAGGCTTTTGGGAAATGTGGAAATGGTGAATGGACCTAGATATTATTACTAGTAGTATCTGTTACAACATTATTAGATTTCACAGTGAAAACTGCAGTTTTTTTCGTTCGTCATATATAGTTTATCGGTCAATATCTTACCTGCAAGTAATCATATGCACAATTTGATTCCGGTCCTTCGAGATCAAACTCGTCGAATGTGAGTTTGACAGTAGCTCCGACTTTGACTTGGATGACCCACTCACAGTCCGTGTTGTTGGTGTACCGGTCCAAGAATCCGAATCCCGGGCTCGTGATTGGCTTATTGGTGTCAATCACGTGACCACCACAGGTTAACCCTTAAGGAACAAAAAAGAAAATGCATTGGTAGACATTTACTATTAAAATGTTTAAGGTCGTCAACATTAGATATAAAGTAGTTTATGCTTTTTTTTTGCTATTTTATTCTGGGTTTCCTAGCTCTTTTAAACCCGTAGTAGCAGTGGGTTGTTATCCACTGTGTCTAGAACACTGTATTGAAAGCTGGAGTAGCGCATACCACCGCCTATTTTTACACCTGGAAGGGGTAAAGGGTCATTTGGAGTGCCTCAAGGACATACCCTCTAGCCAGGAATGCCAGAAATACCCGTGGTCTCTCGATCAAAGCAACTCAACCATTCGAAGGAACTACATAGAAAGTCGGCTGTGTTGCTTATATACCAGTCTTATGTCGAGAGACTGTCATCCAGCCTTCCGGATCGTCCTGCAGATTAGCAATGAATCGCTTGAGGGCGCTTTTTCTCCCGTCAAGTATTGCGCGATTCTAGAGTGGTGCCACACTGTGTACTTCCAGTCATTCACAGACTACCCTAACCCCCATTTCATTCTTATACTTCATTACCTCCATGAAAAATGGTGGTATAGTTTTTTGTGTGTCTGTGTGTGTCTGTGTGTCTGTCTGTCTGTGTGTTTGTTTGTGTTTCCGGATATTTGTAGTCAGCATAACTCACGAACCTCTTGATGGATTGTAATGATATTTGATATGTTGGTAGGGGTTGGGAAGACAAAGGTCAGGGGCGATTTTGGGCCCCCTGGTATGTGACCTTGATACTGCAGCAGAACTTTGATTTTTTGTATCTTTTGACCTGGACATGCCATGGTCTTAATGTTTTGGCATTTCTGTTTGCTTACCTTTATACGACAATGAAAACCCCTTTTCTGTGACACTTTCATCACTGGTGAAGAGAACAGTGAGGCTGGGACCGGAGCTCATGATGGTCGAGCGATCTCTCGCATCGCCGTTAACACTGGGAAATACATGGAAATGTCAAAGCCATTATTTTGTTTGGATAGAAAAGTTGTAAAAGTGCAACAAGCTTGGAGGATGTCTTCTCCATTGCAAACGTCAATGTTGAGTCTTGTTTATTGGATAAACAGAAAACAAACACACAATCTCCCTCATTCCTACACACGAGCACGCAAATGCACACACACACACACACACACACACACACACACACACACACACACACATACACACACAAAAAATGCACACGCAAACACATGCGTACACACACACCCAAACACAAACAAACAAACAAGCACACACAAGCACACAAGTACACGACGTACGCACACAGATGCACACAGATACACACACATACAAATGCACACACACAAACACACAGACACACCCACACATACACACACAAACATACATACACACACACACACAAATGCATACACACGCAAACACATACATACACACATAAGCACACGCACACACAGATACACACACACGCGCGCAAATCTTTATTTTCTTCGATGTTGTTTTTTGTTGTTTAAACTGTTTACATCTTACCTCTTTATCACAGGTGCCGTTACGCTGTCGCCGTCGATAAACTTGACGACGTCGTACGCCCGTTCCGTCTTGAAGTCTTCAATCTTTAAGAGCACGCGGGAGTTGTCGCCTGGCAGCGTGATGGTCCAGGTGCAGGTCAGGCTACTGTCGTAATTCTCCGGGTAGTTTGGTGACGTAATTTCACCTTCCGGGTCCGTGAATAGTCCGCCGCATTGCGCTGTGAAAGATCACAATAAAAACCGTCACTTACACTCTTCTTGTATCAGTCCGCTGTAGTTCAAGTAGTGCCTCGTGTAAACTTAAAAGTTTAAAAACAGCGTAGCGAACAATTATCATTAAGACAATGAGAGATGGTAGACTTCACTCCCTTACCCATTCTTCTTTGAGACACTCCCAGTTCAAGAGACAAAAGAAATAATGGCACGAATGGTGTATGTTCATGCCTCATTAAGGAGTGTTGTGTGAATACAACATAGATTATGTTGAAATAATACTATTTCTTTATCCAACACAAAAATAGGACTCACACAAGTTTAGTATAATTTTTGCGCTGGATATTACAGTTAAACTAGTTAAAGAACGACTTCTACCAACACAGATGAACTATTTCTTACTTCGTGTTTCTTGGAGGTTTCTAGTGTCTTGAGCTTTTACGCCTGTTGGGTTCTTGAGCTCCTTTAAAACCTGAAAGACAAAACAGCATCATTAGAGGCAGCCAAGTCGATACACAATCGGTTTGCTTAAGTGCAATCCAATAAGATACCCGCTATAGAGCATGGAAATGTTTTCTTTGGCACTGATTCCTAATACGTCTTATTTACACCACGATGTAAGCTTACCTTCTCCACTTGGCGTGTCTTAATCCATTGTTGTCACTACACGACTGTTAACGTTAAGTTCAAGGGTTAATATGGTCTCTTCAAAGCATAGCATTCCAATTTCCAACCATAGTGTAAACGAGACAGGAGGGATACGTATTGATGTTGATGGCACTCTGTTACGGTATTGAAAGATTTGCAAGGATTTCTGGTATTGTGTTTTTGCAGGCGACCATGTCTATTAGACGACAATGTGGGTATTGAGAGTTGTATTTGTGTTTATGTCTGGCAGAACTTACACCCCACAATTTAGTGCCAGAAACACAAATCATGTACCACAGGAATAAAGATAACAAATCCACATATTCATTCATGCATTCGTTCATTCATTATTAATCATTTGAAAGATTGAAACACTTAAACATAAGGGTAGTTCCAGTACAATTTGTTGATTAAAAGTCCCTTTTTAAACCAGTTTAAGAATAACCTTAGCAAAGCAATTGCGTATAGTTTGAAGTAAATTGAAGAGAATAAAGGAAGAAGTCAATATCCACATTGTTCCAAGACCAAGCTTCTGTTAAGATTAACTGAAGAACTGCCCAAGGCTATGGAGGATAGGGAAGGATGGAAAAAGAGAGTCATGGCCATCCGTGCAAACAGCACGCCCGGATTTTGATGATGATGTTAAGATAATCTATGTGTATACGTAGACATAGCGTATGAAAATCTTAAAGTCTAAAATCTTCTGTAAGAACTCACGTGGCCCTTATTTCACCTTAAGTCGTTTCTTACTGTGCTTTTATGTAAAGAAAGCCTGGGCAACATATTTGCTAATATCTGTATGAAAATATTTACGTTTACGTTCGTAGTAAACTATGGTGTGAACAGATGGATGACCACAGTGGGTGGTCTGATGGTCAGTGACCTTGTTTCTGGACAATGGTTAGAGACCCACGGGCAACTTACAGGTTAAAGGCATCCTAAGCAATATCACAGCGTTAAAGGTGGAAAAATTCTGAGGCAATCTGTTTGATATTGACATCTACTGCTGTATATTCTCACATTTACATCATCATTTCATACTTTAGCGGTTAAAAACGGCACAAAGACAAGTCGCACGAGGATATTCCTTATCATTGGAAACCCCAAAAATTAGGCCTTGATAAGAAATCCTCGTGTAACCTGTTTCTGCGTTGTTTTTAACGGCTCTTTTATGAAATAATGATGTAAATCTGCTAAAATAGTGCATTAGATGTCAACATTATACAGACTGCCTTATCCAGATTATTTCTACTTTCAACGATCTAATATTGCTTAGGTTGCCTTTAATTCAAAGAGTACCACTTTAGTTACTTTCTACGGTCACATTCACAAGGGTGTGGCCCCGGCCGGGCTCTGAAATCTGAATCCACAGATTCGTCCCGATAGACTGTTAGATACCAGAGTGTACGCTCCGCCATTTCACGATTAGTTTACTGTGTCTGTTTGTCACAGGGAGCCGGGATGATTTTAAGTCCGAGTTAAACAAAATACGGGGCCCTGCCGTTCCCCAAAAATAGATCAGTAGCCACAGGATGTCTTACGGGGCCACGTAGGGGGCACACCCAATGCCAAAAAAAGAACAGCTTGTAACTACCTGAACCTTTTGACAATTTTGACCATACATCCTAATATTATACTGATTAAAAGATTGGAAGAACTTGCATTGGTACATTAAAATTGGTCTCTATCGTGCAACTCTCCGTCATGCTAGAAACAGTGAAAATCCTAAACTTGCTACATTTTGTATCACCTTGCGATGTTGTGCAATTGAATGCTGCTAGAATGACACCATGTGAACTGTAAACATTTTGACGGCGCTTCACCTAATGAGAAAATTCTCTCGTGTTTCTGCCTGACTAGTCCGTGTTTGTATGTTTGTTGTATACATACGTTACGCCTGTGTTCAAGTCACGAATCGTGTATTGAATTCAACGTATGGAAACAAGCTAGCGTGATTGTAACTCGACCACAATGATTTGATTATAAAAATTTATATGAATGACATCCAGTAGGAACCTCAAAATAGATGCAAGATGTGAATGAAAAAACTGATTTTCGAATACAGCGGTATCTATAAATATTGATATATGTTACCGGTTTGGGATATGATACAATGATATCCAGCTTAAAGCTGGACTCTCACTGCACTTGGGGCACCGTTGTGGCACTGCGGGGTTCGTTCCCTGCAGCACTGTTTTGTTATTTTTGCGATTTTAAATAATTCAGATATTACGTAATACGTAAAAGCATGACTTAGAAGACAACAAAATAGACAAAAAGTATAGAAAATCTGTTCTTTATCTCTGAAATTCGCTGAGTCATCTACGAAACCTGCAGTGCCGCACCGGTGCCCCAAGTGCAGTGGTTGGCCTTGAAAAGGGCATACACCCTTCAAGTAATTATTCACCCAATGCGATTGACTTGATAAGAGTATATTTGCTCTAAAGTCACGTTGAAGGTACCAGTGTTATTTAGTCATTTGACATGTGACAGATTTCTTGAGATCACATCTGAAATAAGACCCAAACAAACAATTCTTACATTCAAGTATTTTCCTTCCTTAGACTTTCACAACTTTATATTCTCTTAGTAAACTAGGATTTGTGCTTCATGGTGCGTCTATACTCCCAAAATACACCTTCCTGCTATATGTGGATTTGAAAGGTTTGCGTTCAGCATGTGACCATTATCAAACATGGACCTTAGCTATTTGAACAAGAACACATAAATACTCGTAGCAGGTACCGGTGATTGCACCACAAGCAAGCATTTCCAGTTCTCCAGAGAAGCAACCACAAAGGTAAGAAAGATTTATGACTATAGCTGAACATAAATTTGAAACTTCCGTCATAGATGCCTATTTGATTGAAATTGGGGGTATTTTTGTCTAAAGTTGCGGTTCGGCGTTTCTGATAGGGCCTTCACACTGAAACCGGACCAGCAGGAATCAAGCATAACCAGTCGGAATGAAGTATTTGCAAAATTCTAGCCACATTCGGGTGGGAATTCCAAATGGGCCTTAGATCTCCTTCGCACGAAAAGGAATGAACCAGAATGCCGTCAGAATGAAAATTATTTTCTATTCCTGTGAATTCGTAGTGTATTCTAGACGTTCCGACTACATTCGAAATATTCTTTCGGCCACATTCGGGCAGGATTCGAGATGGCTTGCCGTTTGGATACTCCGTCGAATGAGATGAGAATGTTTCGAATAATGTTGGAATGCCGCAAAATGCGGTCAGACTGCAATAGGAATAGTGATGCAAAAATTAATGCGGATGCATCCGCAGGTACATACATCCGATCATGATTCGCATGCGAACGGTTTACTTTTGTGTCCAAGATGCCCACAGGCAATCCGTTTCAGATCCGCATTCATTTGTCTTTCACATGTATACCGCTATGTTTGTGTCTTCAGTTTGCAATCGTACAACGATCGTACGACAAATGTGATCGTAAAGCAAATGTTGCGTCGTTATACCCCCTCACATTAGGCGCGATTCGATCGGACGACGAGTCTGCGAGCTCTAATTTACGAGGAGGCATGACCCTGATGCCGACGAAGAAATGGCAGAGTTCCCCCTTCCCGTCAGGGTCATGCCTCCTCGTAATTTAGAGCTCGCAGACTCGTCGTCCGATCGAATCGCGCCTATTAACGATGCTACATTATTCCTTGGTATTTCTTGATCAGGTATGTGTTGTGTTAAACAATCATGTGACCAGGTCTCGAGACCGGCTGGTCCAAAGTCTAAAATTACGTAAGATTCTTCATCAGTAAATCTAACAAAAAATATCTTAGGCATTGGGTACCCTATAATGTCCGATAAGGCCTATGTCACATTTCCTACCCGGGCCTCGGTTAGGCTGTTCTTGTAAACGAAAATTTAAGTTTATGCCAATGATTTACAAGACATGCTGTTGAAGTATTTTGGTCCTTTTTTGTGTTTTTGTTGTCTTATGTATCGTACCTTTCGTTCCCCAAAACTTCCCGGCCTGACCCCTTTGTGGAAATGTGACAATATCCTAACGAGGGTGACTACCTGTGGACGATTATGTAATGTATATAACCGTGTGTTTAGATCGAACATAAAGCCTCTGTCACACATAGCAGGTCATGGCCTCTTGACCTTCTGTAGACCTTAGGCAAGGTCATCTGTGGTCAGGAGTTATTCGGCGTGCTTGCTTATAATTGCCAGCATTTAAAGGTCGACTTGTCAACCTTTTGAAAACCATACATTTGAAAAGTCATCTTCTGTTTGGATGCGACCAGATGAGCGAACTACGGCTAGAATTGTATGGATTCCAGGATTCTCACAACGTAGCGTCGACCTTTGCTAGGGAGTAATCGGGATCAAAGTCTTGGTAATTTTTCTAGATTTTTGAAAGGCGTTTGACAGTTCTTTCAATGGTTCATTAGTCTTCTTTCAGGCATATATATTGACTCGTAAACTTAGAATAAGTAATTTTCGTTTCAAGGCAAAATTACTTAGTGTCACAGTAATTTTTTCTTGCTCACGGTATTTACACACTACATTGTGACTCTCAGAGGTTTGGAAATGTTTCTGCGTCAAGCATGTGACCTCAATCAAATATGGACCTTGGACAGTTTGACCTTTTCAGAGCTTTATTTTTTTAACCACGCTCCAAGCGGCCCGTCAGACTGAATGCTTCCCCCTGGCTGTAGGAAGTTGTGCAACGCGGACTACTTGAACATTTTTGATCGATCATTATTAAGCATTGTGACTTGTTGCATATTTGTGCTATCCGAGAGGTCCGACATGTATATCTAGACAAAAACAAAGTTTACTTTTCTGAAAAACCTACAGGTATAAGGAACGTCCGGGTACAGATTGCCGAAATTGATGCTACTTTAACTATTGTGATTTTATTTAAAAAATACTGTATTTTTTCAAATACTGTGCACTTTTATTCATATTCGTGACACTTTAACTGGTATACCTAATAGTATGTACAATTTGATTAGTAGTAGTAAAGTCATGCCATTGCCAAGTACAGAAATAAGATTGCTTCGCATGTTCATTTAATGGAAAGGAATTCTGATTTTCACGCAAATACAATACAATACAACGACCGAACAGAGGGTCAAGGGATAGGTGAGGCGAGGTGAGGTGAGGTAAGGAAATAGAATTGCACTGCATTTGGTAAAATGCAACGTCAACTTTGCCTTGCTCGGTACACAAATTTATACGTCCCATGACTTTATGGTGCTACATACTACATCATGGCGTACAGTTCTTTTAACATGTGTGTATATACTTGTGATACATGTGACCAACTCGAGACTGACCAGTCCAAAGTCTGTACATAAACCCGGATAACGCATGCAGGTAATGTTTGGTGACCCGGGGGTCATGGAACGAGTACGAGTGGACGTTGACATTTTGACAGCCGTACAAAGGTGCAATATTTGGTCACGAGTAAGGAGGTAAAAATATGGGCTTCGCGCGTGTTTCAGGACGAACCACCGCGTGATTTCCGATCAAAAGTCAGTTTACATCTAACATTACATCACGCAAAGCAGTGTCAATCACTGAGCTAGACAACCCTGGATAAAAATGCCTTTTTTGATTTCTTTTGTGTCTTTTTATACACAGAAAAAAATTTTCTTAAAAGAAGAAAACCTTCCTTGTTTTCAAAACATTTTGTCTACGAATTTAGAGTTCTTTCTTCAGCGAGTTTGCCTTACAATACATTTCGTGAAGTAGGACTACTCTTCCTATAATTCGGATATTTTCTTAAACCCCGAAAAAACGCGCGCGTGCCGTACTGTATAGATTCACACTTTTGTGGTCAACGAACAGAAAGAAATGAGGGAGGTAAAGCAAATGTTAAAAATCTTAAAAGACATCTTGAACTAGAGTTCGGCGACCTCATACCTCATATGCATGGTGTCGTTCATCATTGACTAACGTACACATGTCACAATTATGAAATTCCCATTATCAATCATAAAGCGGTTTTGCAATTTCTACATAAATTGCAATTTCTACATAAATTATGCAAAGAAGTTCCTCATTACCATATTTGGTATCTGTTTATTTTCCACCTATCATAATTAACATGTGTTACATGTATTGAGGTCCAGCTATTGAAAACAATGGAATTATACAATTTCCTCATTAATTATGCAAATTAAGTCCTCATTTGCTTAACATGTATATCATTATGAACATCTTTGCCTAAGCTACCTGCATGCCTAAAATGCAGGTAATCCGTCGTTCCTTTCTACAGTTATCCTCTTTGGAGTGTCTTGACAAAAACACCCCTGCAGTTCCACAATTAAATGTTAGGGGCCTGAAACTTGCCCCACTTTTTTATGGCACTAAAAGCTATCTACCACCTAAATGTCAAGACCATAGCATGTCTGGAACAAGACATACATTGAAAAACTGCTATGATAGAATATTCTCATTAATAATGCAAATGTACTCCCATTTTGCATAATAAGTATCTTATCTTATAAAACATTGTCTAAGGTACCTATATACCAAAAATCATGAAAATCCATTGTTCCCTTCTTGAGTTATCGTCTTCAGAAGTTTTTGACAAAAATGCCCCTGCTATCCCAAAACTAGATGCTAGGGGGCCCAAACTTATGTCATTTCTGCCTGAGCACAAGAGCTATCTAATACTTAAAAATCGTGACCATAGCATGTTCAGAACACCGAGATAGCAAAACCGGAAGTTGCGCTGCAGTACCAAGGGTAGCCGCTAGGGGCCCAAAATCTAATCATTTCCAGCTTTTGTCACACACTACCAACACACCAAGTATGAAACCAATCTACCCAACCGTTCATGAGTTATCTTGTTTACACACAGACAGACAGACACACAGACACACAGACACACAGACAAACGCAGGGTAAAATATAACCTCCATGACATTTCTTGGAGGTAAATATAAACATATGCTGTCAAAGTCGGGAATGGAACCCGGGTCCCCCACGTGACAGAAGGGTCCGAGGTTTCTCACCAAGGCCCTCTTTCCACTAGACGGCGATCGCGCTGCGCTCTCAATGCGAACTATTTTTACAGAGGACATGTGTATCCTTCGCTTTCACACTGGACATATCATACAAAATTAAAAGTGTGACCGATAGGACAACGAAACACACAAAGTGTAAAATTAAAGGTTCATTTCTTTTCTATACAATTCGTTGGGCGATATTTCAAATTTTAGGTCGCAGAGAGAGCGCAGTGATGAGAGCACCGTCCTAGTGGAAAGGTTATAATATTCATTTATTGACGGTACATTAGATATACTTACATATCACGCGGTTTTGATTCTATGCAAATGTTAGTTGAACAAGCAAAGCACACATAAAATCCACCCATTACTCGGACAACCAGTTCGCTCTTTACCCATAATGAAGCGACTAACGAATCGTAGTGCTCTTGATAAAATCTGTAAGAACACTGTATACTAGACTAAAATAACAAAGGGTTTTTTAAACAACTAAACGGAAGCTTTTGCTGGTTTGTACATTGAAAATACAATCATTCACTTTCCTCCAAAACACACAGGTTTGAAGGTCAAGTGCTTCTTTACCAAATCAACAACCGTAATCAACAACTAAGCAAACTTGTGTAAAAACCTTAGTCTATCTGCGTTGTATACAAAATATGCAGAATTTCCTGAACTGCATTATCGAAAAACGACGAAAGATGAAGACGCTTTGCAAATAAGGAGGTGGGTTTTTAGATATCTATAAACAACTAAGAATTTGTGGGAAATGTTCTGTCGAAATCTCTACGTTGAATTGAAGTTTTTACAATAATGTTGGAGTTGTGGTGCTTTGGTGACCCAGCAAAATTGCCCCTTAATAGTAAATATACATAAAACGTGATACGTCTTTCTGTAACAAGTCGGATATGCGGACATATCTTTTAGGATTATCCACGGTATCTTTAAGCGATTTCCCCCGAAATCTGTGCGTACCCATTATCAATTAAAAATTTCAAACAACTATCCACAGAAAGAGCAAAGAAAATCGCTAAGGGTGAAAAGGTAACCTACAGTACTTTACAAGAAGTTCATACAATACGTTTATTAAGGACCCACCTTCATCACAACTTTCTTGATCATTTGACCGTCGACGTCTTCAGTCCAATCGTTGTCCAAGGCGCTTTTCTTGGCGAGAGCTTCTTCTTCTTCAAATTTCTTCTCCTTCGCTTCTTCCAACATGAGCACTTCTAACGGCTTGTCAATCCACTTTTCGTCGTCGAGGAGTGCCGATGCCTTGTCAGCCGGGGCGGCGGCGCTGAGTGCGACCATCGCCGCCAAGAGGAGTGAGCACGCTACGGTGGCCATCATGCGTCTCTGCGGCGCACTGCTATAGGCACACCGTGTTTCTGCGGAGATATTTAAAGAGTCGGTTTTGCTTGGGTGGTTGAGGAAAGTGGGGATCAGTTTACAGGTGCGGGTTAGTCTCAGCTTGAGTCACTCCAGAATGAATACCCCAACTCTACAACAAAACGTCACCAAGCCCCCAGTATGTCTCGCTTGAACGCTGTACCAACACCGAGTCGTAGACTTCTAAAAGGCGTTTGCACGCCATACTAGTCTCGGCACCGCCGGTGGGGGCGGGTTATTGTTTGTGTCAGTTTCAAAGGTTACACAGTTTCCTGGTGTTTCATTGGTTCATGACGTAAATAGATTAGTTTCAAGTCTTATAAGCTAGCGTTCTTGGAAGGACGTTGGAAATTTTGGAGGATTCGTAATTTTAGGCTGTAGGCGTTTAATTGTTTTGTTGTAGGAGGTTTTATTCCTCGATACCAATAGGAAGTTCATGTCTTATATTTTTTTCACGAGTTTTGGTTATTTAGATTCTTCTTCACTTTAAGAGATGATTTTTCCTTGCACTTTTATTTGACAAACTTTTCTTTAACTGTATTTGCTTTCAATATTCCTTTATTACTGTAGCAATTTCTATATTAAAATAGAAAATTTGTGTAACATGACGATTTTTAAAACACAGAATAATTTACAGAAAAGTGTTGTAGCTTTGTGATGCGGTCAGCTGATTCTTATCTACTGTACTAGCGAAGTATTTCATGTGAAGTAAATAAAGGGACAGAAAACGCATCCCATTGAAGATGGCACATACTTTGATCACTGACATTTAAGGTGCTTTCCCCACGACGAGCTAGCCGCTATTTTATTTATTTGTGGAAGTGACAACAAAGACAACTATCTAAGGCATCTCATAGGCAGAAAAAAAAATGGGGACACTAACTGGGTGGTACGTACTGAAGATAGGGTACTTGTGTTGACCTGTTACCATGGAAACGGCATGGCTGTGTCAGGTAGGAAAATGTCGCCGTAGACAAGTACAAATGTTGGGTCCCTTTGTCATGTCAACACGGTCAAAGTCACGAAGCCAAAAGTTGTCGCAAGAATTCTTCAGTACACGGAAAGCTGAGAACCCGGGAATATTTGTCGTGCGATCGTCGCGTGCGGTTGCAAACTGAACGCACGCATTCTTAGGATTGTTGTGAATATGTCGTACAAAACTCTACCGTCTTGCTTATACCCGCCTCACATGTAGCGAAAATTGATCGGACGACGAGTCTGCGAGCTCTAAATTACGAAGAGGCATGACCCTAATGCCGACGGAGAAATGGCAGAGGTCCCCCCATCCCGTCAGGGTCATGCCTCTTCGTAATTTAAATCCGATCGATTTTCGCTACATGTGAGGGGGGCATTAATTAGTAGACGGAATAAGAATCTTTCTGCCACAGATTACGTGAAAATTCTATATTTAAAACGTACGACTGTCTACGACGAATGTGAATCTGTTCATCCAAAAGACATTCGGTTTTGTCGAACGATACATAATTTTACAAGGAAAGGTAAAGCGCGTCGTACGAAGTTTTATACATATTTGTGCAACATTCGTGAGAAATGCGTATTAAAAAGAGAAGGGCAAGGTCACTTAAAGATTGGCAGGGCTATTCGTAAAGCGTACGTGAACGGAGCGTATAGATATAAACCAGTCAATCCGAGCGGAAATGGGCAAAAACAGTCCGGAAATTACGTCACACGGGGATAAAAAGACATAATCTCAATACAACTAACATTATATTTTGAACATGCACAAAACTATACGTCAAAGGATGTTCGATTGTCTAAGAAAGTCCATGATTCAGCTAAGGGGGAAGTCTTTGGGACTGTTGTCCTCTTTACCTCAACTTGACCTTGGCGACTCGGAGATGACGAATTTCTTAAACATTCTTAAGTCGGCATTCTTGAGTACATGTAAGTCATGGGAAGGAACGTGTGTTAAACTAACAGCTTCGCACATTGGTTCACGTTCCAAAAAGGTATTCAAGCAAAGGGCAACGACCTTAAAGCCCTACCCTGGGAGCCAGACAGGACCGGGTAGCTAGCGATATAGCTAGCGAGTTTTGTTCGGGGAGCCAAGGCAGCCAGCCCGCCAACCTCACATTAGCGCTCCGGTGGAGTTTAAGCCCGACCTAATCGGGCTTGAAACTCCCCGGGGCGCTAATAGGAGCTCGGCGGGCATGACTGTCTTGGGCTACCGATAAACTGTCCAAGCTGCCCGACCCCGGATGGCCCCCAGGGTATTAAAGCCCCACTATGTAGGATTTCTTGTATACGTTTGATGTGAATGTAACCTCAGCTTGTTGATACCCGGTGATGTAGACTGAGATCATAATTATATCCTATTACGTTATAAAGAGATATATTATATTGATTTTTTCTCTTTTGTACTAAGCCAGTCTATAGTATACCTAGCTAGTTACGCCGCCCTGTACGTGGAATCCACTGTGAGTTTGCCAGTATATGTTGTTGACAAACAGGAGGGTCTACTTTGAGATGGTGTTTTTCACTCACAGAGCTGGCCTTGTACGGCTTGTTTTTACAAAGATCACAAACACCAAAAATACGACATAATGATGGCGATATAATAAAAGTTAGTTGTATTCATATGTAGGTCATTCATATGCCGGTTTGTTCTTGAGAATATTTTCAATTTCGGGGCCAAAAATTTTGCATCTCTAAGATTATTGTTGCCCCCCTGAAAACTTTGAAAAAGTACTTGAATTCTGATTTTCTAGTGATGATTAAAATTGTTACGACGCAACCGTCCCTGCGCATGTACCCTTTCCTAGGTTACCTTGTTAAAATGACTAAAAGAATATACGGAAATAGTTCTTTTATTTCTGTAGTTCAGTGTAAGATAGACAGACAACATTCTTTTATTTTTCATTGCATATCCTAAATCAAATGAAAGGAACCCCCAAAACCAAGAAGACCTGAAGCATTCAGTACGGGTCCAAGAGCTCGCAGAAAAAGAAAATTCAAAGAGACTTTGTGGGTCACTGAGCAAGCGTCCTGTAGAACGATTTTCGACAAAACTCCATTCCTAGATTCCTTAGCTTGCTAGCGAGACTCGGTATAGGGGTATTTCATTCACGCACACGTATGTCCAAAATATTGGTCTTTCACTGGCATCCATTTGGTTTTGGGGGGTCAATAAAAAATTCCACAGTTTACCATAAGTATTTTGTTGATAGCGGCAAATCACCCTCCAAATAAAGGTTAGGCTATGGGATCTTGTTCTAACTAGCTCCGCGTTCAAGCTTTATAGAGACAAGCATTATTGACACGACAAAAAGTACAGTGACTTTTGTATAGTCAACCATAAACTCCAAAAAAAGAAAGGATTCAGAATAAATCTTACTAACTAAACAATACTGTGAGTTTGAAAACTGGATCCCACCCATCGAAAATTCACCGGTGTGCGTTAGTTGACTTGGGCGGGTTTCAACACTTCCATTGCCGAGGAGCTCCTCACGTTAGGCCACATTGACTTGATTTCATGGATGACATCCGAATCCGTGCACGCATTATTTTTGACCTAAAACTCGACGAGGCTCCACTCTTAAACTTGCCGACTCACATAACCACAAATATTAGCATCTGCCGCCTTGTGTAAGATGCGTTATGTACTACCAGAAAATGTGCTAATTTTGTCAAACTGTCACAATAATCCACTGTCCTTGGAGACATGTACGTTCTAAAAGTGCACTTCTTTGCTCATTCTTGTCAATATATTAAACATTGATTACTTCAGATAAGTCTGCTAAAATAAAACAGGCAACCTATAGCTACATCTGCCTCCTGAAAATAAAGACTTTTTTTCTTTAGATACAGTGCTGTGAACATTGTTTAATTCCTTATACCAGCTTTGTAGTCCTGTGGTTTAGCAGCAGTTTTTGCTGATTTTTTTTCGCCCTCCCGTATTAGCTTTTGAGGGGCTCTCGAGGTCATCCATAAGATTCAGTCAGTGAGGCCTTATACCCCCTATCCACAAGGACGGCGCTCTCGCCGCGCTCTCTCTGCGACCTAAAAGTTGACATATGGCTCAACGAATTGTATAGAAAAGAGACGATCGTACGAGTCTTTTTCCACTTTGAGTGTTTTGTTGTCTCTCAGTCACACTTTTACGTTTTGTATGATATATCTAGTGTGAAAGCGAAGGTTACACATATCCTATTTAGGTCGCAGTGAGAGCGTAGTGCGATCGCCGTCTAGTGGAAAGAGGGCCATACCAGGCTATAAGATCCCAGGTAGACAGTGACAGACACGTCACAGCCCGGTTATCAAGGAAGGCGACACAAAAGAAGACGCTTTGTGTTGTCAACACATCAAGAGCGAACAAAGGGAAAGAGACAGTGATGATCTTTGGTTTATTTGTGAACGGCAGCCAAGCGAGAAGTCACGTAGTACATACAGGTCCCTCAGAGGTACAGATTTGTTCTGCAGATATAAACTGGATACATGTAAACGAGGGAATAGATGAGAGAAAGAAGAAGAGATGAAGGAAATTAAAGCAAAAATACAAAAATATGATCTATTTAGAAGGGGGGAACTGAACGAAGACAACGTCTGAAAGTTGAAAGAAAGAAACGGAAGACACAGATACTACTAGATAAAAAGGAAAGACTGAACGGAAAGGAAAGAAAGAAAGTAGGGGAGAAGAAGGACGGAAGGAAGAATGTAAGATAGATAGAAGGAAAGAAAGAAAAAAAAACAGAAAGAAAAACAGAAAGAGAAATAAATGAAGAAAGCCGAAAGGAAAGAACGAAAGAAAGAAAAAAGTAAAAGAAAGCAAGCAACCAACCAAACAAGAAAGAAAGAAAGAAAGAATAAAAGAAAGTAATTATGTAAGAAAGATAGAAAGAAAGAAGAGAAAGGGGCTCACGAAAAAGGCTACACAACAGAAACGCCAGAATAGAATACTGGGTGTCGCCCTTTTTTCGGTCACGCCACTATATATCCTGACCTAAAGCCATGCAGGTACCTGTCCAACCACTTTAACACGTCAAAAGCAGGTCTTTGTAAAACTAACAATATCCGGTTGGATAAAAGCTTCCTTAAACCACAACCCACTTTGTGGAAACTCAACAGTGTGGAAATCTTCAATCTCGTAGTGGCGTAAAAGGGTATTTCTGCGGCTTATGGTATATTGAACACGTAGTGTGGACTTACTAATGTATATTTGCGACCAGTCCTTATGTCTTGCATAAAGCAACATGACAAAGAAACTTGCTTTCAAAAGTTAATTTGTTTGGTTTGGAAACTTTGGAAGCGTTTAGTCAATGACAGTATGTGCTAGCATCCCTTCAGCTCGTTTGTGCCTTTCTCAAAAGTCAAGAAGACGAAATAAAAACAAACAGCGCCATAAATTTGTTACATTTTGCGGCGGTGGGAATAATTCATCCAATGGCGTTACGCGTTGCTCAGTGGTATCCTTTGCTTTTGTGTGCAGTGTCGCTCACTGAGTTTTCAAGAATGACGCTGTTTGTAGTCCTTTCAGGTCAGCGATTTGTAACAAAAGCCGCTATCTTATTGAAATCTTTGGTGATAGAAGGTTTTACGTTGTCACAACAGTGTTGGAATACCACGTTGATTGCGCACGAAATGTTGTTTTGTGTACGTACAGTAAGGAGGTACCTCGTTTGAAGAAAAGCGCTTACGGATCGCGAGCACATATTCTAAACATGGGCCAGTGTCTAGTTAGATAGTCAATGTTATTTCACATTTTGCGTCAATATTCTGTCACCCATGTGTAATGTTTGGGCAAAAAAGAATGTAAAAAATCATAAAGAATCTATATGAGCGAAGGTAAAGAGAGAGGGCGTATACCACATTCTGTTTCTAAAATGGGTTTACTTATTTCTGTTTGCCTATCCCGAAAGCTCCATGAGAATAGCAATACGCTGGTGATTGTACGTACATACGATGTAATAGCGTTGCAGTTCAGTCGTTATCCGCATGTGCAAGATGTCGCTGGTGAACGATATGGCATCGCTCACGTTGATTTACTAAGGCCCCCTTTCCACTAGGACGGCGATCGTGCTGCGCTCTCACTGCGACCTAAATAACATATGTGAAACCTTCGCTTTCACACTGGGTATATCATACAAAACGTAAAAGTGTGATTGAGAAGACAACAAAACACACAAAGTGTAACAAGATTCGTTTATTTTCGATACAATTCGTTGAACGATGTGTCAAATTGTAGGTCGCAGAGAGAGCGCGGCGAGAGCGCCGTCCTAGTGGAAAGGGGGTATAAAGGTGGCTATTTATAGCTGTGGAGATAACATTACATTTCCAAGCTTCGACTCCAAGCTTTCTCTCTTGACCAATAGGGTTTCTATGCTTTGCTATAAACACGCACCGTATTATTTCCATAGCAAAGCAATGAATGTAGTACAGAAAAAGAACTTATCAGTAAATGATAAAGCAAATCTCTCTGATAGCCATTAGCACCGGTTCTGATAGTTTAAGTGAGCAAAGATCTGATGCTAAGCCAAAATGTGTGCACAAGGATTAGTGACGTCATGAGAGCTGCTAAGTCTTGACGATCCACCTTTTACCTTGTGGTCACTTTTTTGTAACCTTTTTGATATGATCCAACGGTCAGTCAGTGACCAAAAGGTCAATCAAGCTTAATCAAATATATATTAAGCACATTAAAAGGTCATTTTGTATCCGAACGCATCCACCCGCAACGACCCATTCTTTTGCGGTGTGACAAATGTCAACATGGTGGTCGTACCTGTCGTCTGCGCCTGTCAATTTTGGCGCCACTTTTTAGTTTAGATAACGATCTTGTTTGTTGCGTATATCGGGCTTCGGTCGAAATTCGCAAAGTTGTGCGTTAGATCTAGAATCAAACAATTTGATATCGCATCGTCAGCACAAATTTTGAGAAAATTACACCAAGACAACCTAGTACTAGTCCTGTAAAAAGTACCAACTGAGGTTAAAACCTAGACCTTAAAAAGTATTACAGAAGGCAATCCACAATTTCCTTCGTTAAGCTCAACTTTTGAAACAAACACACGAAACAGATAGAATAGTCCATGCAAATACGACATAATCACTTAGCATGCAAGACTGTCCTAAAGATATGTTTCAGGACTGGATGTTATGTTTACTTACCTGTAGCTTGACTTTCGAGACGTTTTGTTAACACCTGGCCCGTCGAAAAGACAACTTCCTCTAGACCATATGTGGTCAGGGCACACTTTAAGTGTAACGACGTCGGAGACAAATATTTGATGTAGATTTTCGCTCAGCCACGAAACTGTCACTTCCGTTATGGTTACAATAGCAACGTCGGCTCATTCCGTTTCCTTGTATTGTTGGTGTTTTTCTTTCTACCGAGTGGAAAAAAAGATCGTTAATAAAACGTATTTTTGTGGGACTACACTAAATATATATCAAGGATGCAAATTGAAAATTGTACGAGGTCTAGTCTTGTACATATTGTATATATTTGACTATTGCTCAGTTTTGGCTAAAAGATATATGTATGATATGCATATGAGGATTAGACGTAGATCACATAGCATAACGTTTTTGCTAATTTCTGCAATGTTGAATGCATTTCTGAACGTATGTCGTGGTATTTCTGAACGTATGTCGTGGTATAGGGAACAGTACAATGTATGACTGATGTCTTGCACAATGGACACATATCGCTAGGTGGCGTGAACAGAAATTCAAATTGCGTCTGCAACCTACGATCTTTGTACCCTGGCTTTGCATGAAAAGGAAATGATCACAATTAAACATCATGGGTGTTCTAGGAACCAATGTTTTCATAAAATAGAACTACCTAGAAGCCTATGACTTAGCCTAAGAAACCTATTGACCAATAGTTGCCCATGTATAACAGCTATATTTTTCGGTTAAGCTGTAACATTTTGCTGTTAGCAACAGGACACAATAACCATCCGCGACCCTTGGCCTGTGACGCGTTAACGTTTAATACGCAAAGTAGTACGGCGAAAATTATTCGCTGTGAAATTCTGAATCTTAATTCTTATGTGAGCGACAACCAGGTGCAAACTGTTCTGTATGTGTGGTATAAGAGTATATCGACTTGAAGACTCTTTGAATGATTTGTATTGTAATTTTCCCAGTATGAATACGCCATTTTACCAACTGTAGTGTATTTCGCCTCCACACAGCGCTATTGACGGTGTCAATAAGCAGATTTGTTGAATGATTTAGATTTAGATTTTGTGCCTTTACCTCCAACGTATCCGTTTCTCGTATTTCTCTAGTGGCACAGTATATGCACCCTGCTACAATATCTATTGCGTCATAAGGTAGACCCTTGTGGTCTTTATCTATAGTCTCTAGAAATCCCTATAGGACAGACACTGTGTTCTGCTACATTTTAATATTGAAGCAATTTTTGTATCTAATATGAATTCAGTACGCACAGCAATGTTTGATCGTTAACCAAGAAGTCCCGACAAAGTAGATATGACATCATTCATATGCATTTATATATATCTTATGAATTAAAAAGATATTCATTTGAAGCGCTAGCTGTTCAGTGTAATATGGCTAGGGAGTTCTGAAACTCATAACTTTCTATTGATGTAGAAAATTATTCATATAACAGTTACACTTGCGTTTAGACACTCAGTCACTGATATATGAATATAGATTGATTCTTAGGCGCTCTGGTCCATAAAATAATTTTGTTGTACGTCATGAATTCACTGTACAAATACTACAACAGGTCAAATATCTGCTTTTTCTGTCATTACTATCACAGAAGTTCTTCAGCTAATTTTTCTTGTAGCACTAGCATTTGATGATGATAAAAGTTACATTTGCCGGCACGTTTACAACAAGTATGTATTCCGAACGTCGTGCTACGTTCAGTATGGACCATCTGTTTACCGCAAAATGGAGCGATCAATAGCGCCCTAATTGCGGCCTATGACGTAAATACGCAGATGGGTGCAATAGGTGCCGGAAAACTCCAACAGGCTCCAACACGTGCGTTCTTTACCAAATCCAGATGGGGTTTTGTGGTCTTTATTGTCGTCTGATGCATGTCAAGCCCGTAACCCGGGAAATTCGCGCGTGTTCTCATTGTTAGTATGTTAAATGGCGCTTGATTTGCCACTTGAGTGGTGTGCGACAATAGAGGGCTCTGTACATCAATCACTACACTTTACTAGCGGGATACAAACAAAAACCTGCCCACACAGTCTTTCAAATACATCTTTATGACTTAAAAATCCCTATTTGCCATTCATATCCAATAGGTGAATTTTAATGCCCCTTTTTCCATCCACTCTTCGTAAATGTATCTTTAGTATCTTTGTAGAAAGCGCTAACGTGAGTCAACGAAACTTTTGTTGTCAAGAAACGAAGTGTCTGTCTGTTTCTTTGCCCCTGAAAAAAAGGTTGCCCCTTTCTGCAACGTATTGATAGGTGCACTTCTGACGTACTGTTATCAGATGATTTTTTTTTCTGTTTCAGGCAAGCTCCATGTTTGTTAGAAGTTGTTTGAGAATCACCACCAAGATGTCGGGAAGAAAACTGTTGGGGCGAAGATTTTCAGACGTCTTTCCCTTAAACAACGGAACTTGCGGTCCCCTCTTGAACAAGGGTGGGGTAAGTACATCTTGCGTCTTTTCTTGACAACACTTTTTTTGTGTAGAAGTCATCAAATTGAAATTAGCAGGGTTTGTTTAAACACAATTTGTGCTGTAGTGTGCTCTTTGTTTATCAAAGGCGACGTTTTTAGTGGGTGGCCATTGCACCTCAATGTAGTACACCAACATTACATTGAAAAGCCTTACATTGTGCCTGCTACAATTGTTGTATGATAAAATTTGCGGCCGGAATCAAAATGATTTTTGAACAAATCACAGATTTGAAACAAACAAAGCTGTGCTCGTACACATGACAAAACTGCGTCCACGTTTTACTATACGATTGTCGCAACGTAATTTCGAATTGTCTTTGAAGAAATTACAAACGCCTTGTCTTCTTTCATGCTAGCGATTCCACAAGAGGGCCTGTTAAGTATTGTGGTTGTTTTTTTTCAACAGTTACTGTAACAGTAACATGTAAAGTAAACTCTGGTGAAACCTACCAAAACCTACATAAATAATGGATATTCTACCATTAGCCACCTTATCCGTTGTAAAAAAAAAACCATACGGATTAAGATAAGAGATATTTATGTAGATTTTGTTGACATACTTCGTACTATATCATGTATCTAATACCAGTCTCGTGCGGTATTTTTATTTAGAGAGAAATGTGTTATAGATAAGAATTCTCAGCAGAGAACTAATCTTATTTTTCCTACCTGAGTACTTCATGAAAGTTTCATTCCTTACTCGTTTCTGTTGTGATAATTTCGGGAATCATTTTGTGTTGTCGTCGTTTGTTTGTTTATTTGTTTTGCATGCCCGGTAAACCACCCTATGGCGTAACACATCAGGTTCGTACTGAACAGTACAAGCTGCATATCCTGACAGATTTATTTGATCCACTCACACTGGGAAGGACTCCTGCTCTTTCCGATAAGTGTAGTGGGTTCTTTAATGTGCTTGAGGTGTGTCTCTCCCCAAACACGGGTCCTCCATTTAAGGACCTATCCAAGGGACAGCCCTAACCAAAACTAGGCATTCATTTTCACCGCAGCGTGTAAAATACCTTTCCCAAGTGCCTTACAAAAGATCTGTGGCACATTAACGCATTCGAACCCAGAACCTCTGGGTTATGAATCGAACACTCTGCCAATCGCGTCACACGACCCCACAATTTTTGTGTGGAAAATACATAACGTTGCAGAGCTAATCAACATTTCTAGATCCAACATATATGCGCCAATTTTTACTCGTAAAAGTGAAAAACTTACATTTAGGAAAAATTGTACGAAGGACGATAAGAAAAAATAAAGACATCGGAAAGCTCAGTGCTGCATGTACTTCTATAGATATCAGGTCTAGCATCGAAAGTTCGCGACCATTTGCATTAAAAGCAAATCTTAGGATTCGTATTTGATCTGTATCGATCAAAGAGTTCAAGAAATCACGGGAACTTCGCGAGAAAAGAGAAATTATCACAGCAAGGAGTCCGTAATACCCCCCGAAATTCGATATTATCGACTGGTCGTTTGACTTAGGTCAAACTCTTTTAGGAATTGTTTTTCAAATCTCGTCGAAATCTATATTTTAAGACGTAAGCTTAAACGATGGACAAAGACCATCACGAAAGAGATCAAAAGGGTTAGTCTTTCGGATAGCTAAGGCGATGTCTTGTCTAAACACTAGCGTTCTAAAACGTCTTCTCTACAAGATTATGTGCGTCGAAAAATTGGTGAGTACAACGTTTGTGGTCTAAATTTGTAGATCAAATATTAGAAGAGGAGTGGTTTCCTACCGAATGAGATACTTCCATTTGCTAATTCTTTATTGGGGGCAATAAAATGTCCTAATTTGTGTACTGTATGAAGGTAGGGGCTGCTATACGCAGAGTAATTGTAAATACACGTCTTGGCAAACAATGGCGGTAAAATGAAGTCGCTTGCTTATGACGACGTTTTGTTGTAACCATAACGATGGCAGCTAAACGAACTCCATTGCATTTACGTGCGGTCCTTTACGCACAAAGAGTTCCATGCGTCAGAAACTCTTTTTGTCCAGCTAATTTCCCAAACATCAAATTCTATGATGAAACTATAGCTAACCCTTTCAGTTGTCTAGTCATAAATGGTTAGGTACGTAGACGGATATTTGTTTTGATCAGATGGTAGGGTATTTGTAATAGCGTAAATCCGTTTTGAAAATATTAAGTTTATTGCAAATTCTTGCCCGTGGGCTAATTGCAGGTAACATGAGAGATTCAAACAGTGTCAAAAATTAAAGCAAATGTCTACTGTAATCTAAAAGCTAACTCTGGATTCTGGGTTATTGGGTTCGACTTCTTTTTTTGGAAACAGTGGAAGACGAAAGATCCCATCTTTAATATTGTGAAAAAGTGTTCGCAAAGTTTGTCATTTGCTCAATTTGCTAGAAAGAGCAAAATTTTTATATTTCTTTCGCACATTTTCCTTAACGCACGTCCTATAAAGAAGGGATCTATATAACTCCTACACACAATTAGTAGCCACAGGAAAGCATTGAAGCATTTTTCCTCATTACGTCATGAATGACGTATGCCCTGGTTTTGATGACGTCGTTATCGGACAATCGCTGTGGAATGTTTGTTGGTTGGGTGGGGTCTTTCCATTTCTTTAAATACTTCGGACAGAAAAAAGTACCAAACAGTTTACCACAGAAGAGGTGCTGTGGATTCTGATACGGTCAAAGATTGCAAGAATATTTCAGGTATATTTTATACATTTACATAATGTAACGTGTACATTATTTGATATCGAACTGGCCAGTATACCCCTTTACTTTCGTAACTCTTTAGTGCATGTGAATTTAGATTATTCAATAATTCTCTCTATGACTTTCCTCCGTTGTGTTGTTCTGCGTTGTCAAGTACGTCGGATAGATACATATGATGCTTTGTGAAATATGTATAAATAATTTGATAAATTTGTATTCAGCCTTTATAATGGAATGATACCCGATTAAATGTGTTTCTCAATGAATGGAGTGACCAAAGATTAGATTTCAGAGAATTTTTAACGCAAAGAGAATTTTTACTCAAAAATTTCTATTTCACTGCGATAGTCAGATGCCGACCACCATATTTGTGTTTATTCACTGTACTGTTTACCGACGTGTTAGCATTTTTTTGTGTTTTATCGGAGATTCTTTTATCATTTCTTTGAATGTAGTCTCTTACTTTTTAAGGCTACAAGCAATTAATATAGGTTATTTTGAAGGTTCATTGGACCTCTATGTTTAGTCAGCCAAAAACATTTTCTTGTTTTTTATCGCCAATTTTGTGAGTATCCTTTTTCTGGTTTCGTACTCAATGTTGTTTTGCCATTGTCATGTATATATGAACTCTACATGTCCGAAAACGCTTGAGCCGTGAGCCACTCATATGCAAATAGCTCAATGCCAAGGTCTATAAAGTTGGTGTAACTTACGCCACTCCCAAACACAATTAAGCACAAGCTAAAGTCATTGTCGACCCGTTCTATACATATACAATTTACAGACCCTAGTATGTTTCGTAGAAACCACACCGTAGATTACCAACGCCTGTTAAATAGAGTGTTTGACTTGTATTCCGTAACTCATTCCGTGAACGATTCATACCAAAGACTTTAATATAACTTTATTGCACAACAATTGTACGAGGTACAAATTATGGCATATACATAACTACAGTTCTATAGCTTAACTTAATACAGAAGATGTAGTATGGGATTAGTTTCTTACAATCATTGGAGGCTTTTATAATCATTTGAGGAATCTCTAATGTCTAAACCTTCCTTGATATATTTTTCTCTATCTGCCATGCAGGGATTGTCACATGTCATGATGTATTTAGATTTGCTCTTCAGGTCCATTGAGATAAGTCCTTGTGTATAAAATGATAGCCTTCTGTATAAAGAATTACTTATATCAGAATTGTTGGGACATATACAACCATTAAGTGATATTCGTCTTCAATTGCTCTGGACAGAATGAATAATAATTAAAACTGGCATAAACTTTATCCCCAAGCAGATCTATTTGTAGCAAGGTAAAGGCCCAACCAAATAATCAAACAGATTATTGCTTCAAAATTTTACCATACCCATATAGCCAACATAGCGATTGCGAAGTGTCATGGGCCTCTCTGTCATAGGTCATAGGTCATTCGTTACATAGCATAGTAGCATTATATTTACCTTCACCAAGAGAGTTATATTTTGGGTAGGGTGTGCATGTTTGTATGTAGAGAATCCTAACTCGAGAACGGTTGTATGGATTGTCATTCCATTCTGTATATGGGCTGACATTCGGTATTTGGATACTATTAGGTCTTGATGAGACCTGAAAACGACTAGATTTTGGGCCGCTTAACGGTCTGTTACGATACTGCAGCGAAAGTTCTGTACATGCGGTGGCTATGATTTTGAGTGGTAGACAGCTCTTGATGTCGAGAGTAAATGGCATAGGTTTGGGCCTTCTTGGCTTGTTTTGGCAAAACGTATCTATTTATTTATCTATTTCATCTTGAAACAAATGGGTAGCACCTACAACAGTGCATAGTTGATTTCCAAGGTGACCCATCAAACATACATGTAAATAACAGATACAGGAGAAAACGTGGCATAGAAAGTTTCTTTGCGGCGGTATTTCGATTAGGGTATTGACGTTTAAGTTGTGAGTGAACTGATACTGATAATACTTATCATGCAGAGCTGTAACGAAATCTAATGTCATATGTTATACTATTGTTCAGACTGTAGGGCCAGGGACCCGTAGGCGCATCTCGTCCTTCCCTTGTGAGGAGACGTTCGCACCCGTTCGCACACCGGTCATCCTGTCTATGAGAAAGGACGTCGGGGGCCTTGCCGCTGTACTACAATTATTTCAGGTAATACACATTTACTGTTCAGGAAATTGTTTTGGGAAAATTATCTTGCATCATAAAGAATTTAACATTTAGCTTTTTTATTTGAATTAGGTCTTATTCAGGATAACAGAAAGCAACGGGTCAAAGGTTGTTGGAAGTCGGTATCGGCCCTCGTCTCAGTGGAAGAAAAGTCGATTGCCCCTGTTATATATATATATATATGTAGTTTCTTTGACATCTCTCTTAAGATTTTCTTTCTTAATATGAAATGAATAGGGTAGATTTGGAGGATCTAGAGTAAGCCATTCATACGTGTTACACTGATAATTATATGTCCTCATCTTTTAAAAAAAATGTTGAAGAATTTTTGTTTACAATGTTTTAGGAAGAACAGGTCAGCGTTCTGCATATCGAGTCACGACGCTCACTTCGGCGAAAATCGGAAGTCGAAATCTACATGGACTGCGAAGCCGACAAGACCCGAATGAACGAACTGATTTGTCGGATTCAGAGAGAGACCAAGATGGTCAAGGTGGACACGCCAGATAGCCTGGGCAAGGACAATGGACAAGGTATTTTATTCTATTTTATTCTATTCTATTCTATTCTATTTAATTTTTTCTACTTTATTCTATTCTATTCTATTTTTTCTGCTTTATTCCATTCATTTTGATTTTTCTATTTTATTCTATACTTTCATCTACACTATTCTACTCCATTTTACTCTATTATATTCTGTTACGTGTCATCTCAGGTTTGCCATAGATGGTATAAAATCCACTGTAAAAATAAAAATGCAATTACGAGCAGGGTAATACTGTATGCATGCACGTAGCTATGGGGCCTTGTAATGACATAGTTATTGGCGTGTTTTTCAGGCGAGGAGGGGTTCGAGGTGCCCTGGTTCCCGCGCAAAATCAGTGAGCTGGACAAGACGGCGTGCCGAGTCCTCATGTATGGAAATGATCTTGATGCTGACCACCCGGTAAGTGGTAAACATACAGAAATATTCATTAACACGACAAAAATACAGCGACTTTCGTTAGGTCTATAAACTACTTACAGTATAACTAAACAGACATATATGCATTTCTACAGGTATGAATAAATCAACATATTGGGCCTAGCATGTCATTTACACTGTTGGTTCTACGGTATAAGCATTCGTGGATATATTAGCCTACTTGTACACAGTGAGGGTTATCGCCTCCCAGAATGCAGTTGAATCTATTTATCGAACAGAGATTAGGAAATTCTTTAGAGCAAGAGGAAAGTAATGCGAACAGCTTTGTGCGTTTTTCATTATATCATGAACAATCCATAACTAAGTGACGTTCGTTTTCGATCTTATTAGGTCAGAATACAGAATACAACACGGTGTGTTTTACCCGAGGTCGTGATAGACTCTGAGGGAAGAATGTACATACATTTTGGTATGATGACTAGGATGTTTATTCTGTGTTTTTTTTTCTTTCACAGGGTTTCAAGGACAATGTCTACCGAGAAAGAAGAAAGCAGTTCGCAGAGATAGCTCTGAATTACAAATAGTAAGTAAAGGATGGTGAATTGCTGTATTTTTAATTGACATTACCTATGCCACAAAACAGAAGAAGCAACTTTTATTTTTTACCGCGGTGTGGGTCTTTCTCTCTCCCCCCCTCTCTCTCTCTCTCTCTCTCGCTCTTCGAGTCTTTCTCTTGACTCACGCTCGCCTTTCCTCCTTTGTATGTACATGTTGTGCGCGGGTAACAAGTAGTCCAGTTCAGCTAATTGTACGGGCAATATTAATGGTATAAAGTCTGCCATGTCTCATTGTGTTCATTGCCTTTTGCAGCGGCCAACCCATACCAAGAATAAAGTATACTGAAGAAGAGGTGAACACATGGTAAGTTCGTATGCAGCAAAAATATCATCCATTCATTTTTGTACCACCCCTGTTAATATTTCGTAACGGTTTTTTACTGATAAGTTATTGTTGTGTAGAAGGTTGTTGTATTGTTGCTAGTAACGTGGCTAATATCATTATAATGACACTTGACCTTCCAAACGCATACATGTTGTGGGTTCTTGGTCAATGTCCTATTAGTTTTCTTGTTTTGACATAAAACAAAGGTTGTTAGAAAGCAGCTACTTTGTGTAGTGAGCAAAGTAGACAATCTACGTTAAGAGGCACCGATCCGGACTGGGGTAGGTGATATCGACTTCCAACAACCTTTGACTCATTACTGGCGTCACAAATGCATCGAGTCACGTGGTCACAGTGATTAGGTCCCATTGAAAACTACGTTATTTTTTTAATTTCTTGTTTTTCCCTTCTTGAAAATGATGAGTATCGTTCCGCAGGGGTGCCGTGTACCGTGAACTGACGTCACTCTACCCGACACACGCCTGTCAACAGCACCTCAACAACCTGCCTCTACTGCGCATGTACTGCGGATATAGGTGAGTAATCTCGAACCCAGAGCACTTTGGTCAAAGCTCCACCATATTAATCTAGGTAATTGGTGCAAAAATTGATAGAATTGTGTGAAATATGGTAAAAGCATGAAAATTGGTATGATGAATCCTGAGTACGTACTAAATATTTTCAAGGGTGGAGCTAATTCAAAATACATGTTTCTTAGCAACGGTTGCTAGGTAACCGATTTCCCCAGCTGCAAATAGCTAGTTTAGGTCTGTGCTGTAATAATTCAAACTAGAGTTCCACGAACACATACCTTTGCCAAATAAACCAGGTTTGTTATGTAGAATGTGTTACTCATTACATTTTATTTTATATGCCTGGAGTTGGTTCCCATTGCTCATACAAATTAGATCCCTATTTACATAATAATATTAAATTGTATCAAGCATCACTTAAGTTATCAGCATACCAAAAATCATGATGATACTTTCATCCTTCTTGAAACCGGCTCCTGCAGTTCAAGGAAAGACGTTAGCGGACCCAAACATACACCTCTTACTCTCTGCCATCTTTTTCAGTTACATATGTGACAAATTTGAAAGTCCTATCACTGAATGCAGTGGATTTATCAACTTCCGTCATTCATTATGCAAATTAGCTGTTAATTTGCATAACTAGTATCTCATTGTGTAAGTTTTTACTTAGGCTATCTACTTACCAAAAATCATGACGATCCGTCAACACGTTCATATTTTCCCATTAATTATGCAAATGAGATCATCATCTGCATAATTAATAATGTATTGATATTTCTTTCTTTCTCATCTACAAATGTGACAAGTTTAAAAGTCCTATAAAGGAATGCAGTGGATTTACAAACTTTCCTCATTAATTATGCAAATTAGCTGTCGATTTGCACAATTAGAATTCCATCATGTAAGTCTTCCCTTCGGCTATGTACATACCAAAAATCATGACGATCCGTCAACACGTTCATATTTTCTCATTAATTATGCAAATGAGGCCATCATTTGCATAATTAATATGCATTGATATTTCTCTCTTTCTCATCTATATATGTGACAAGTTTGAAAGTCCTATCGTGAAATGCAGTGGATTTATAAACTTTCCTCATTAATCATGCAAATTAGTTGCTGATTTGCATAATCAGTATTCCATTATGTACATTGTTACCTGGGCTATCTACAACCAAAAATCATGACGATCCATCAACACGTTCTCCAGTTATTCTCGTCAAAAGTTTGAAAGGAAATCGGTGACTGCAGTTCCAAACAAGCCGCTAGGGGGTCCAAACTTACGGCACTTACTCTCTGCCCCAAGGGCTATCTACCACTAAAAAATAATAACCACAGCATGTCCAGAACACGAGATATCAAAAATTGAGGTTCTGCTGCAGTACCTTAGCAAGCCGCTAGGGGGCCCATTATCGAACTTGACCTACGTTTTCCCGACCCCTACCCACCTACCAAATATAATCGGGATACATCAAAGGCTTCTCGAGTTATGCTGTTAACAGACACACACACAGACACACAGACACACAGACTCACAAGCCTAAAACATAACCTTAGCCATTCTGGCAAAGGTAATAATTATAAAGCTAAATTTTGGTCGAATCATACATTCAAGAAATATGTCTCCTTAGTATGTTATGCAAATTGATTTGTCAAGACCAACACAATTTGTACAAAAAAACTTGTTTGGGGCATTCTTTGAATAAAATATGTCTATTTTGGGGTCCTTTAATCTGATATTAAGTACATCGATGACCATCAACCATATATACTCTAGGTGCATGTTGGTAATGTATGTATGTATGATTGCATAGTCTTCATGTATTTATCTTTACGCTTTATATGATTGATACGTCTTGGCAAATTTACCTTTTAATCTTATTTTCAGAGAAGACAACATTCCTCAGCTGGAAGATGTGTCAGCATTTCTCAAAGGTTAGCAACCTCATTCTTGTATACATAAACGTCAAGATTTGGAATAGTCCAATTTGCAAGGAATCAGTAATTGTTAAAAAGTCAGTTCTTACATTGTGGTGTCATATTGGGACAATTCCGTTCCGGAGGTTTAAGTAATATGGAATGGCCCATTATTACCCGGAGGTGATGAATAATCAAATAAGTCTATTATTACATTCTTGCTGAGTAAATGTGGAATAGTTATCTATCTGCTAGCAAATATATTCTTTTTATAGTAAATCAATACTTATATTAGCTTCTAAAGTAAATCCATATTCAGTACAATGTATTTTCATGACTGTTTTGTTGCTTAAAGGGAAGAATTTTTCCATTTTTTTTTCAAATGTGAATAACACTACGATATTTCTTAATAATTGATTTAGATAACAAGAAAATATCACAGGTATAGTACGGAAGATTTGGACAGTACAAAAAAGGAGATTTTCCTACCATTTTATTACGTACTTAGTAAGCTAAAACTACCCTAATCTAGCATTGGATACTAAGGCCTAGTGAGAGAAGTTGCAAGATCAGTGTATCATTCAAACATGTCTACAAACTGTGATCTTCCTGAAACATGGAACTAATGCTTCATAGGGAAACATGCCCACATCTGGCGTATACAGTTTCACCATAGTTTTTGTAAAACGTAATCTTTAAAGTTTTGAAGGGAATGTAATTATAACCTCAGCTTATTGATACCCTACAAAATATAGGAGGGTCAAATTCTGGGGGTCATCCCCCCAAAATCGGTAGTATACCTTTACAAAAATTATGTGACCTTTGACCGCAGAACGGACAGGTTTCCAATTGCGGCCCGTGGCGGGGTACCTGACACCACGTGACTTCCTGGCAGGACTTGCCTTCCGTGTGTTCCACTGTACCCAGTACATCCGCCATAGCACCGACCCCTTCTATACCCCAGAACCGTGAGCAAACTATCTTTATTGTTTTTCGACTTTCTGTGTAACACTAGTTCACCTTTATCCGCGGAGTTACTTAAATCCGTTGTACCCAGTACATCCGCCATAGCACGGACCCTTTCTATACCCCAGAACCGTGAGCAAACTATCTTTATTGTTATTGAACTAGTTTAACTGTAATATTCAACACAAAAATAGGACTTAACCAAATTTTCGACTGAATTAAAAAATTAAAAGAACTTATATATCTACTTTCCCCAGGGACTGTTGTCACGAGTTGTTGGGTCACGTGCCCATGCTGGCCGACCCGAGTTTTGCCGAGTTCTCACACGAGATCGGTTTGGCCTCCCTTGGTGCTTCGGACGAGGAAGTCCAAAAGCTGGCTACGGTTAGTTCATCTTCAATCGCTTTCTACGATGTTCCCGTGGTATATTATTTTACTTTCTGCTCTACGTGATCATAGATCATTCTCTGTCTAGTATAAGTTAAACATACGATCTGATCATGTTCCTTATACCCCTGTCACATTATATACGATCTTCGGACGTACTTCGTGATCGCTGGAAGGTCGGCTAATCTTAAGATCTTTAGATTTCGATTTTCACGGTATTACCTCATCTCGGGCAGATTTCTCGAAACAAAATGATGCCTTTAAATTTGTTCTCTTTGTAAGAGATATACATTTGCAGAGCAGAGGGCAAAAACTTTTACGAGTCTTAGTGGCAAGTGTGCAGATGTTGACACAATGGCAGCACTAAATCCGTAGGTGTTTTTGGCACCTTTAGACAGATTAGCCGTGAGGCTCGGTAGGCGTCACTCCACCGTCATGGGGCCAAGGTCATGGCGAGTAGCGAACTCAGGACCTTCTGATTCTGATTCCAACGCTCTAGCCGTTGTGCCATACAGACACCATTTGCAGAGGAAATGTGACTGAAATTGCAGATAACAAGTTTAGAGGGTTCTTTCTTCTAATATTTGTTGGAGAGTTCATTTGTGTACCATTTTAAAGAGTGGGTTTGTTTACTGCCCGCAGTGCTATTTCTTCTCCGTGGAGTTCGGCCTGTGTAAAGAGGACGGAAAGATCAGGGCATATGGAGCAGGGCTGCTGTCCTCCGCCGGAGAGTTAAAGGTGGGTCCGAAAGGAGGCCGGCAATCAGAAAACGCCAGCAATCAGCGACCGAGTACAAATAGAAATGGCCAGCAAAAGTGTATTATGAGCCAAAAAAAGGCCCCAGAAAGCCTGCTATGGAGGCTAAGAGATTCAGTCTAACAACCAAGTTATTGTGACATTTCGATAGCGAGAAAATATGTCATGATTTCATTCGTGGACATCCATTTATAAGTAAATGATGTTAGGGATACAATTGCCAATGCTATCAAGCCATCCAGAGAAATAAAATTCAAATGTGGCGAAATGACGTGCGCTTTGTTGCGAAACGACTTGTGCGTTGTTGCAAAACGACGTACTCTGTGGCAAAATGACGTTGCAATTGCTGACCTGGCATGGCCGCGAAATGACCTGCTACACTAACAAACACTACTGTGCTTAGTTGAAGCAAGGAGGTTAAAAAAAGTCTTTATAACCTCCTTGGTTGTAGTAAGGACGAAAGTTCAACCACATTCATGATCACTGATTGTTTGGGGGTTGAAATTAGATAGTTTACCTAACATGCAACACGTTATTTAGACATCATAAATACACCATAAAGAGAGTAGCAATTACATGTTTTGTAGCTGTATATCAGTACTAACAAACGATCAATGTTTTTACCCAGCATGCACTGACACAGGAGGATAAAGTTCTGCCCTTTGACCCGGAAGCCGTTGTTCAGCAGGAATGCCTCATCACCACCTACCAGGACGTCTACTTCCTGTCCCATAGTTTTGATGAGGCCAAAGAGCAGATGAGGTAAATTTTACATTGTGCTAGTTGAAGGGGTTCCTCAGTCACATATGTATACAGTTACTACCAATTTTCTTCCAACAGTGGCTGTTTTAAAGGTAAAGTACATACCTCCAAATTTTCGATGTCTCACAGCACATCTTGATCACGGAAAATGACCCAGTCTGGATCTGTACCTACCATACTCCACAAGAATGTGGGGGTGGGGACAGATGATCTTATTCTATAGCTACGCAAACGGTTTAACCTGACCTAGTCTCGTGTTCTCTCGCGAGATCGAGACTGGGTCATTCTCCGTGATCATGATGTGCTGTCAGACATCGACAATTTGGAGGTATGTCCTTCACTTTTAAAACAGTCACTGTTTGTAGAAAATTTGTAGGTGCCACATTGTGCTAGGACTTACATGGGGTGATGTTATGCATGGACCTCAGAACGTTTAGAAATGCGAATTGTAAACCACCTAACAACCGAGACATGGAAAAAATACGTCACATTTATTACATCTAATATCTGAATCCACTATCTTGAGTCTGACATCTTTGATTTGTAGAAATGCGATTATTATAACTCAACGCACAACGAAATAAATAGAAAATTGGGTCAATTTTGGATACTGTGTCTCAAATTAAAGATTCAAGTGATCATTTTCTTTTCGCAAAAGATTTTTATGGTACCTTTCAATGAAACATTATCCACCATTTCATTAGGTCTTTTGCCAAGAGTATAAAACGCCCATTCACCGTGCGGTACAACCCATACACGCAGACGGTTGAAGTTCTGAACAGCACTCGCCAGGTGGCGCGCGTGATCCAGGAGCTTCGAGCTGAGCTGGACACCATTAGCCACGCCTTAGACAAGATGGACGTGTGATGATATGACGTCACTTTGTGAGCCAGAAGTCGCAATTAAAGAACATATTTATTGTCGTGTATAAACAGGTTACGTATCAAGCTTATAAAGCTATGACAGGTTGCCTTCTTTCTGGAAAGGAAACTTTGGTGTAAAAAAAGAGTAGATTTATCTGTTTCTAAGTATTGGGAGTATACGGGCAGTACAAGTAGTTATCTATACTCATTTAAAATATATAGTCATTCTAAAACATATAACATATGATTCTTCTGTTGTAGTTGTTTATTGAGACACACCTATGTATGGCGGTGTATATATTACTTAGACGTACGCTGTTTGTGTATTTGTATGACTTGATATGATAGAACCTTATGGTTATTCGTGATGATAGCAGGCGAAAGGTAGTGCAATGTATAAATTGTGACAAAGTTGTACAAGACAACAGCGTCTTAAAAGTTCGTCAGTGTTGGCGAGACTTAGTGTTGGTAAGACTTAGCTAAGAAACAGCTAAGTTGAAACGAAAATTGAATATATATTGGAACAATTCACTTCAACGAATTTTTCGAGACGCCATACACTGCTCGGCGAGCGAATGTATGCGTATATGACGCTATTACAATGTTTAAAGTAAATCGTGGCACAATAGTTCAAAAATCTTTTAGGTTTTTTTGAAAACTTAAAAACCATTGAACCATATATAAGATAACTACGTTTGCTGACGGCATGACAAGATATAGGATAGTGTTGTGTAGTATTCGCTAAACTATGGCTTCCTATTTAGACACAAGAACTGTATGGCATGCCCAGCTTTGTGACTACTAAAGAAATGTTTATGAGATTTCCCTCCATAAATAGCTCAGGAGACCGAATGGATAACTTGCTTAAAAGTGATTTAAAAGGGTCTTATACGCAAATGTATTACTATCTTTATTTGGTCACATACGAGTACATTGACTAAACGAGTACATTGACTGGATGCGAGACAAACTAAGTCACATCCAAGGCAAACTAAAGAAGTCACTTCAGACGCAATGTTCAGACATAGTATGGCTGTTAAAAAAATCAAATATGCTGCTTTTTAGAACGTTTCCTTTTGGAATAATAATACGGGAAGTCTGTGGTGTTGTGGCAATAAAAAGTATATGTGAGCATCACTTATATATCATTCACTTTTCTTGCTTACCGATAGACTATATATGGCCTCCTTTGGTCAATATTGACCATGGTAAAATCCTAATTGATATCAGCCTTACAGCCTCGACTGTGGCTAAACAGTCCTATGCGAGAATAGCAGATGATACGAATTTACGGTGCATGATTGTATATATAGCAAGGGCTGAATTGAAAGTAAAAATTATTTTTTGCCTTTTTCTTGTATAAACATGTATAAAGCATGCTTGTGTATACTTTGACATTATTACTCCGCCAATTAAAAGTAACATATAAGGAATGTAAATCAGTTCGATTACTTTATTGAATCAAGAAACAACTTACAAACTGCTTTTGATTTTGACATTATGAAATTACTTTAAGCTAAGTTAAGTTACGTATACACATATCAAATTTGCCATAAATTATGGCAACCAAAAAACCTTGACTTTTTACAAGAGCAAAACACACGTTGACTTAAATGCGGTAAACTAAATACCAAAACTAAATACAAAAGTGTAAAGCACAATGGCGATTTTTATTATATTTCAGCCATACATAGTATGGTGAAATATATTGTATTCGTAATGTTTCTTCTTTCTTTCTCCTGTCAAATCTTCAAAGTGATTCATCTCCGCCGTTCCTGGACCGAATGACCTGAAATTTGGCACAGGGATAGAATGGGCCAATACCTTGATGCTTTTTTCTCAGTTTTTTCATGTCTGCCTCTAAAATGATTTTATTGAGATTTTTTGGTCAATTTTAGACCAAAACTGTATATTTTGGCCCCTGTACCCTGGTATTACAACCAAATGAGCTGAAATTTGACAGAGATGTGCCTTGATAATGCCCCCATATAAATTCGATAACACTTTTGGTGTACAGTACAACAAAATGCTTATTTTTGCGATTTTTTGACCAATTTTTGACCAAAAAAGGACACTTTTGGCCCCTGTACCCTGGTATTACAACCAAATGAGCTGAAATTTGACAGAGATGTGCCTTGATAATGCCCCCATATAAATTCAATAACACTTTTGGTGTACAGTACAACAAAATGCTTATTTTTGCGATTTTTTGACCAATTTTTGACCAAAAAAGGACACTTTTGGCTCCTGTACCTTGGTATTGCAACTGAATGAGCTGAAATTTGACACAGATGTGCCTTGATAATACCTTCATATAAATTCAATAACACTTTTGGTGTACAGTGCAACAAAATGCTTATTTTTGCGATTTTTGGCCAATTTTTGACCAAAAAAGGACACTTTTGGCTCCTGTACCCTGGTATTACAATTAAATGACCTGAAATTTGGTATAGATAGGCATTAGATACTTGGTAACAAGATTCAAGTAAAATTTTTGACATAAACAACCTTAAAATGATTAATTTTGGAACTTTTCTGAGGGGAAATGTGTTTTCTTTTGGCCTCCTGACGTGACCTTCCGTGACCCCGCACAGAGCCACACCTGTGCGCGCCAGCCGGAGAGTTAATTGAATCAAAGACCTAGCCAATCAGCGAAGAGGAGGCCAAAGGCTAATTAATATTCATAAGCGGGGCCTCATGATCCCGTATATAGCAGTGTTCCCGCCAGGGGGAGCGAAGCCCGCCTAAGGCTCTCGCATTTTACACTATTCAGAAGGCTTTATATTGTATAAGTTCTTAGGGGCATATCTATGATAATCGCAGCAGTCACTTAACTTCTCTTCAGGAGTTTAGCGTAACACTATTTCAGGTCAAATCGTCAAAGGCAACTAAAAACAAACTTTAACGTTACTGAGTTCAACAGTACTTATAACTTGTTATCCGAAGTTGAAACGCTAGCGATGGTATTTTCGCTGCGCTGTTAGCTCCGTGCGACTGTTGTTGACGGTCTTATAACGGTATATTTTGCACCCCTGTACCCTGGTATGAGTAACATTTGGTATAGATAGGCATAAGATAGTTGGTAAAATGATCCAAGTAAAATTTTTGGCATAAAGTACTGTAAAAGGCTTAATTACAGCACTTTTTTTAGGGGAAATTGGTTTTCTTTCGTTCTCCATGCATGCCATGACCTTTCGGACGTTCACCCCACAGAGCCGACATCTGCACCTGCGTCTAGCCGGCAGGAAGAGTTAATTCAATTAATGGTTCAGCCAATCAGCGAAGAGGAAAGCGAAGGCTAATTAATATTCATAAGCGGGACCACACAATACGTTAACTTGAAGACTCAGGCCGTACAGACTTCTCGCCAGGATTTTTTCAAAGCGTCGGACAGGGGTCCGGGGCCGCCGAATGTCCCTGGCGGGGTCCAGGGGCAGGGCCACTGTGGGGGGGACCCAGGTGGGCGAAGCCCCCCCGGAAGCTCTTGCATTTTAGACTATTGAGAAGGCTTCTTTTATCAGTTTTTTTAGGGCCATATCTACGATAATCGTAGCAGTCACTTACTTCTCTTCAGCAGTTTGACTTTAAAATATTTCGGGTCAAAGCTTCAAAGACAACTAAAACCTCATAAACAACAAACTTTACTTAGCTCAACAGTATGCAAAAATATTGTACGGGTTGCCATCCTTAGTTGAAGCACTTATTTATAGCGCTAGTATCTTCGATGCGCCGTTAGCCGCCGTGCGACTTTTGTTGACGGTCTGATATCCCTACGTCGCCGCCTCGCTGATATTCCCACGAACATGTTTCAAGAAAAATACCCAACAAAAAACGCTGTTCTGCGTCAAATTCTATTCTATAAAACATGTGGGACTCAGTGTTACAGTCTAAATATTTTGTAGAAGCACCGCTGTAGGAAAGAAGGTCCAAGCAATGTAAAACATCACGTAGCATGAAGTTCGCTGTCAACTGGCACACAGCACATGACTGTTTGAAACTCTAAGTCTAATCAACAGCCGTGTTTGATTGATAGCCGGCGGTCCTTTGATGAAGTCGGCGAAAGGTGCGTTAGTTAGAAAATCTGCGTTTAGTTTTGATACGTAATTATAAGTTAGACAGTGGCGAGAATGATTATTTTCTCATCAATATTTCTCTTCAGAATTATTTGAACTTAATTGTACATCTAAACAATTGGCTTACCTGTGCAATGTTTATATGATTAATGATCAGTGTACTGAAATCATGTGTAACATATGGCTCCTAGTCAATAGATCAGCATTTTCTCTATAGTGACCACCTGTCTATAGTGGCCACATTTCCTAGTGCTGTTGTTGTTTGACATAAACTTTGAACATTTAAATTGTAAGTAACTTTAAACTGCCAGAGTTTCAGCCCAATAAAACACTCTCAGCGCCAGGGTATGAACAGACTGACCAGACAGACGAAAATAAATCCTCGAACAAGGTTCAATCGTATCTTCCGGGTCTGGCAGGAAGTTGTTAAACTAAAATAAGAATAGGCTCGATGGCTGATTGCATACAAAGTAAAACAGTTTAACAGTTTTACAGCTTGAAGAAAACAAACGCTCCTACAGTACCTGCACCTGCTTGATAATTATTAAATCGTATGCCTTACTTGAATAAAAAAAGTTCACTGCAATAATAAATGTACCCACATCACAAGGAGCTTATACTTTTTTAAACTTACACCTAGTTATCGTACTGAAAATTGTTAATGACATTACATGAAGTCATTCAACAATTTTCAGTCATTATGAAAATTTTCTGAATGGAAGGTGTGATTATTGTCATTTTCTGAAAAATAGAAGCAAGCTCTGTTTTTACCTGGAATCAATTCACAATACCAGTCCACTTTGGGGGATAATGTACTGTTAAGAGGATGTTCCATTTTTGCGCAGGGGTGATTTGGAACAGTCCAATGTTGCGTGGGAAGGGGTATGGCTGAAATATGCTGTATTTGCTCTTAAGCAAATGTCGGCCTTTCTAGTTGGAGATATAAATCCTTATATGAGTTATTTTATATACATGTGCTTCACACCGAGCAATTTTATTGTGGAGATTTGCCCAATATGTAGGGCATCTGTATGAATTGACTTACATATCTATTATCTGCACTCTTTCATTACATTAAAAACATTATAATTTTAATAAAGGTAATTCAGATTAACATGACATTAGGTATCTGATTTGTGTGCAAATTTGCCTGCAAGCTGTCTATAGTAGGCAAAAAAGTTGTCGCTTAAATTTTTATCTACATGAATTCAAACGCGAAAATAAATACACATGGTGTTGTAAGCCAAGTTCACCAGTAACCATGATAAAATACAACTCAATACAATCAAGAATCCAAGACATGCCTACCATAAGAGAAATGATGAGTCTGACGTAATTGGTTTTGTTAGTCAGATGATATATGTTTACCGTATTTCGTTAAAGTTGTAATTTTAGTAAAAGTTGAAGTATATACATGTATTCTGATACACCTTATGTTTGCAGGAAAAACATCACAGTATGTCAAACGTCTCATTTGAATATTCTTACATTTTGTAAACCTCTTGAAAAGTAACACATCATAATACATAGAACTTGGTATCAATCTACTCAACAACTATAGATTCAGGAAGCAATATCGACAGTGCTATTGATGTAGTAATGTAGCAAAACGAATTTGATCTTTTTTTAAATCTTTTTCTGTCATTGTTTACCAGTGTGGCCCAGCTCAGTGTTACAACACTAACTGCTTTGAAGGAAAAAAAAACACAATGACAATAATAACAATGGAAATAAAAAATTGTCATATTCCAGTCCTTCCAGAGGTCGCATTCGCCAGGTCAGACGTCAAACAAATTTTTTCACCTGTCTTTAAAGTAGAAATAATGATTGTGAACTGCTTGTTAGCACCTCTTGATCAGGAAGTGAAGACCAGGGCTAATTCTTGCAACTATTCAACTTTTCTTGACCTAGCGGTTGGTGACATTTCTCACATACATGAATGATCAGTCCTGCAGGCTTTTTGAATCGGCATGTTTACCGGTAGCGGCTGAAGTTAGAGTAATCCGGTGAACGGTACTGGGTCGCAGACTGGTGAAAGAAAGGGACTGTGGGAAGGGAGACAGGTGACCGCGTTCGAAGCAGTCCCGGAGATGGACTCTCATCCTGCTCTCCTTGTACCTGACCTGAGTCACATCCGTCCCCATCGCGATGTCTACAGCCCAGGCTATGCCAAACAGTCCGCAGCTATACCTGCTATCCTGCTGCTGTACACATGGTACTTTCACAGTCAGTACGCCTGTGCCCATGTTGGGGGGTGGCGCGTAACACTGACACAACTGATACTCCAGCGATGCATTTAATTTACCGGGCATGCTGTTATAAAGGCTGACATGTCCACCTATGGAGGATGAAACCACCCAGTGGAGGGATCCGGTGTGGTGAATCTGTAGACCGTCTCCGGAGACCCGTGTATATCCGTACACGGACGCTCCTACTGCCGTATCTTGTAGTCCTCCCAGCCCTGGATACTGACGGCGGAGTAACATCTGTGCGGCATGGATGTGTTTGTCTGTCAGCATCTCATCACAAAGGAGTACAGCCTTGTCTTCAGTGGTAAGCTTTAGATCGGGGATCCACATGTTCCGTGAAGATTGCTGCAGCCGTTCACCAGCATGTGTGGCAGATGTCAGAGTTTGCTTCTCACGTGGAGCTGTTGCAACCAGAATAGGCCGAGGCACCTTCTGATCACTGTGTTTGGCTGTAACGCGATCTACCCTTGAAATGATGCCCTCAATTCGCTTGGTCCGCATCCTTACATCCGCTGTATTTACGTTAGCATCAACTGGTGGTCGAGCGACCTCCATGCCTTTGGTGGTATCTTGATTTTCTTCGACAATCGTTGCTAACTTACGTTCTTCGCGAATGATTTGGCAAGACGTGTTACAAGGGTCAAGGTGCAAGAAGCTGGGCACGTCTTGGCTCTTCGGGTGTTTTTCCTGTCGATGTGGAGGCAGGATGGAGTTGCAAATGTCCAGACCTTCATCTAGCTTCTTCCGAATGATGCATATTTTTGCCTTCACCTCTTCCATCTTCAAAACATCTTCACAAACAAAACAAAAGAAAACATTAAAAACCGTTGATTTTATTATCATTTGAACATAATTACTGCCCAACCATAACAGAAATATAAATATTTATTCGCGAAGCATATTTAGTAGCATTATATGCTATACAATGTTGAACAGCAAATTAACCATTACACCGGTTGTCTTGTTCCGTTTATCTTTTAGTGTATCCACATAGTTGTATTAATGTCGGAGACAGAAAGGCGATGTAATAACTACTCATGTACTTTTGCTTGATTTACCTGGTTTATCCTCCTTATCCGGTGTGCTGTGAAACCCCAGCATAGCCCAGAAGCTCCTCCACATGTGATCGGCAAGTTCACGGTCATGGTTGACGTCAACGTCAGCGGAAATGGCGTCACAGATGATGGTCATGAGGAAGTTCACCAGGAGGATGAAGATGCAGATCATGAAGGTGGAGAAGAAGATCGGCCCGATCAGAGGATTGGAATCCAACATGTCTTCGGCGAAGAATCTAGAGTCATAACAACAAGCAATGAGATAACGTTCTTGACTACTTGCTAAAACATAATGTTATTGGGTACAGGGTGCGCCGACTACTCTCTCTTGACAACCAGGGGCTGAATTGCAAGGAGCTTGCATTATGCGGGGCTATGTCTGGAGCGAGCTGCCATACGGCGCCACACAGGTGACCTTAATACGACAGTAATTGCCCCAAGTGCAACCATAAGACTGTAGGATTGAACCACTCACACCGGGAAGGACCCCTACTCTTTTCGATAAGTGAGGTGGGTTCTATAACTGCTCGAGGTGTGGCTCTTCTCAAATACGGGACCTCCATTTAACGTCCTATTCAAGGAAGCCTAGCTAGGTACTCATTTTCACTTTAGTGAAGCGAGGAAAGCCGTGTAAAGTGCCTTATCCAAGGACACAACATCGGGACAAATCAGCGGTTTCGAACCCGTTACCTCTTGGGTCTGGGTCAAACACCTCACCGATTGCGCCATACGATACTTTATGGTTCACATTTAAGATCATTACACACTGCTTTGTAAAACTAACCTGCCGAGCATCATCTCGAACAGTGCCAAAGTTGTGTGTTGCAGGTCTGTATAAGATGCCATTTGGCTGCCAAATATGAGATGTCCTGAAACCAGCAATGGACAAATAAGTTGTCAGCATCGAGTATTGTACAATGCACCAAAGTTACAATACACTACGCTATGATTTTGTAGTACTTACCTGAACTTACGAAGGCCGTAAAGGCTACGGCAGCAACAACCAAGAAAGACATCAGCTCTCCCTTCATGATACCGGGCAGGGCCAGGAGTTTGCCGATCGTTTGACTAAAGCGGACGACGCGAAGTAAGGACACGGTGTTGATGAAGACTACAAGACCCAAGATGTGCTTCAAACAATCATCCCAATATGCAGCAATTTGCAGGTCAACAAAGCGCCCAAATCCCATCTCACCTGGTCGATAAAAGAAAAGTAAAGCATTGTGTCATATGGATGATTGTGTATTATACCAAAAAATTGTCTTCAATTAAGGGCAGGGTTAATGATCCGCCCTGAGGTGTATATGGTGTCATAACGCCTGGGCCTTTGCTATAACCACCGAATAAAACCACCGAGTGAGCGAAGCTGTGTGTCGATGCAACTTCTGACCAATCAGAAGAAACGATACACACCGGGCTGGACGGAATCTATGTGTTACAGCGTCATAACCAACATGGAATTGGCGGCCTTCTGATTGGTCAGCGGCGCCTGGCTATATAATAATGCGGGTTAAAGGCGTCTTGTTTGCATTCGTAAAAAAAAACAAAAACAATAATCTTATCAAATAAGTAGCGACATGGCGGACGTACCTTTACTTCCAGCGACGATTCCGAGTGTTTCAGATGCCACCACATACCGCTTGATAAAGATGGAGATGGCTGTTGCTGTGCCGATGAGGCTAACGCAACCGAGGGCGTTCCATTTACAAGTGAAGCATTTCCATCCCATGTTTCTCATTGCTTTGATTTCGTTATATAGCATAAGGAAGAACAGCAATGCAAATAAAATGTGCATGAACAAGGTCACAAAGTCAGTATCACTTTCGTACTGAAACAGTCTGAATGAAGCGATTGTTGCCGTTGGCACGAGATGCCCGACTCCAGAACGGTCTATGACCATTTTCACAGTGCTGAACAGCTTACGGCTGGGATTGTAGACGTTTACTGAGATTGTCACGGATTTTGTGTACTTGTCGATAAACTCGTTTTGTCTCAAGATGCCAAAGAATGACACGGCGGAGTCATGGCCTAAAGGCACGTCAAACGAGTGGTGATTCTTGCAGTGGAAGGTGTCGTTTGTACGAGCTAACAAGTCCTTAACCTCGAATCGCCAGCAGTTACCAGAAACATTCCCCAAGTCCAAGTTCCAGCCGAGGTCATGAATAGCATTCCGTGCCATGGCATCTGCATGGAATAACATATGATATTGTTAATATATGTACTAGATTTTAGTGGTCATTGGAAATGTCCAGTAAGGCCATGTTGATTTGGTATGACGAACAACAGATTCTTCGTTAGTGGTAGTTGCATTTTCCTCTCTGATATATCTAAATTTACTTCATCATTCTACGACTTTAGTATCTGTCTTGTGATTTTTGTTTCAGATCAAGGCATACATCCTTCCCCTTTTGCAGCTGCTTTGTACGAAGATCTATTAAGTGCTAAATCTATTTTGTTTTTTTGGGAAACGAAGAAAATATGCAAGGATGTCATCCATAGAGTCAAATCAAAATAATGTAAAGAAAGAAACATATTTGCTTTAAGGCTGAAGAACAGGTAAACTTCTCAAGACGTACCTGGAAGATGTCGAACTTGAGTCAGACGTGGAGGACCGAGGCGGAAGGATCCCGTGTTGTGTGCAAACTGCCGGTCTAAGTACTTCATGTCCCTTCCGTTGTACCAGGTAGCCGGGTAAAGAGTCCACAGCAGGACGTCCTCAGCCCACACGTAAAACTGGTCCGGAGTTCTGATCTGTAGGTAAATTTTAAATTACCATCAACACATGAAACATTACTATTAGGATGTATGACTACGTTTGGGTAAATAGATACTATTTGTTAGCATCCTTCTGTCTTACAAGACAATAGAATTCACGCCCTGGTCTGGTCAGTTCAGGTTGCAGTTGGGTTGCAGCGCCCGGTGTGAACGTAAAATTGCCGGGAACAAGGATTCAGAAGCACATGGAATCATATGTAGATTGGAAGATGGGGGAGCATCATTATACATTTGCAGTTCCACAGCATATATCACTTGAGCTTAACATGTAATGTGTCATGCATGTTCAGAGTTTTGCCAAACCATAAAAGGTTTATTTCTATTTTTTATGCCTGTATCTTAAAAAGTATTAAAAATACTTATTGTAATTGTCAAACTAAGAGCTGGTTACAAAGTTGAATACTTTTGATTCCTTGCTACAATATGAATCTTGTAATTGTATCTTGGTCCAATTCCATTATATAGCGTTTCGTTTTCTTGGTGATGATTGTGATGCATGTTACAATGTTTCATGAATAAATTGCACTACACAACTCCAAGTTTGCCTTTGCTTACCGCGTCATATTCTTGCAGAATATTGCGAGACAATGTCTGTGTCTCGTAAAAGGCATGTTGGTCTTTGTCCACCTGGGCGATGTAGAAGAGGAGGACCACGAAGATGAACAGAAGAAGAAACTCCTTCAGTACCGAGGCTGACTTCTCACTCAGCTTCTTCCTCCTAGCAGACTGCATATTAGGCTTAGTGGGTGGGTAGACTTTCTTTGGTGCTAGGACGTGAAAGGCAAGATTAGGCAACAACGTGAAAGACATAGACACAGACTTCCTGCAACCTATGATCCACTGCTTACTGAGCCAGTGTTCTATTTACATAACGTGACGTCACGACAGTAGTGGATAGTTCATTCTTTGACAAAGACTGGTGCTGTACAGTCAAAAATTTGTCCAATTTTTGTGTTGTATATTACAGTTGAACTAGTTCAACAATGTGAAAGATTGAGTGCGCGCGTTAAAGATAAATTTTAAGATTTTTGAAGTTTGGAAATGATTTCAAATAAAGTCTTCATGTAAATCTATCTTTCAGACACAATTCTGAATTGCGTTGACCGCGCCAATCGTCGTATCTGTGCGATATCGTAATATTTACTTTGTGTTCGTATATTGTACAGAATTATTAATTGTTGAAGCGAAAAAAGGTTAAGGGAAAGATACCATAGGGACAGAAAGTAGATACAATTATCGGAAAGTAAAGACGTTTAAAAGCGCCAGAGGTGCAGGGTTCTCCCCAGAGAGTGGAATAAGGGAGGCCCTCCACTATACTCTCAGCTAGCTCCACTATACTATTTTTCAAATTTAGTGTGTTTCTTCCCTATTTTCTTTGTTAGTTTTGCTAAGATTAATGACAATTCACAGATTTTTGTACCAAGTGGCATCACTTTTCCAGTCAGCATTGTCTGCCATAACTTGTGAATGAGCAATGATCAAAACAATAGTAGTTTTGCCACTTCACAACAAAGGAAAAACAACAGTATATTATACTTGTAGTATTTGACACCCTCTGTCATTGCAAAATGAACCCATTTTCATGAAAGTGCAGCGCGTTGGTGCGGGTTATTTTTGCCAGCCCCTCCACTATACTAAAAAATTCTGGGGAGAACCCTGAGGTATAAACAACATTTGTCAGTCAGTCCATACAGACTATGGCTCTACCCAAAGGAACTAGACGACAATGGAGACTTCAAACCTGTTGAGTTCCACAGGTCCAGCTGCAGGTCTTCCTTCCGAATAGTCGGCGGCTTGGCGAGGAACTGGAGACTAAAGATGGACGCCATGACCACAGCAAGCACAAAGATCTATATGGAATAGATTTCAACAGAAATTTTATTTGCAAGTTCTTGCCCGTGGGATAATTGCAACATTTAACATACAGAATAAATGGCAAACATACTGAAAATTAAAAAGACTTTGGTATGGTGATATCTAGAAACAAGAGGCTTTTCTAGTGAGCTAAGAGCTACAATCTAAACATTTGGGGTTTGACTTCTTTTCTTGAAGCAGCAAAAGACGAAGTGACCCACTCTTAATGTGATTTAATTTAATTCAAATTTCTTTAATAAGTGGGTTATGTGACGTTAATAGGGTTAAAGTTTTGTTTTCGTCAGTTAACGTTTGGAAATCTTTGTGGGTTTTGCAGGCCTCAAAATAATAACCGATTGATTTGATAATAACCGATTGACCGCCATGTTCGTTAATTTGGTATAATTTCATTCCTTAAATTTACAACCTTAACCTATCGTATTACTTAAAAGCCAAAATCTGTGCAGATTCACGTTTTTTAAAAATCAAGTGCCACTGTAATCTTTACCAATTTAAGCACTTTAAGTTCAAATGCTGATACTGTTTCCAATATCTCATTTACACACTTTATACATTCCTATCACTTACAATGGCCTTCGCAGTGCTTTGAGTTGGCCAATACTCTGTAGAGAATATGTCGTGGATACAAGATTGAATAGTTTATCAAAGAAAGCTTGTATGAAGAATTGACAATACTGTATTTTTGATAAGAAAAGTGGTATCTCACTGCACTTGGGTAATCGGTGCGGCACTGCAGGGTTCGAAGGATACGCTACGACTTTTAGAGATAAAGAACTAATTTTCTAACGTTTTTTTTTGTATTTTGTTGCATTATAAAAAAAATCGGCGAAAATAACACAACAGTACTAGTGCCGCAGTGAACAAACCCCGCAGTGCCACAACGGTGCCCCTAGTGCAGTGAGATATAACTATAAGTCACGTCACCTGAAGAGTGTCCACCACACAGCTGGAACCCATGAAGGACATTATAAAGGCCTTCATCCAGGAGTCGCTCTTCTCCTTGCCCCAGTCCATACTGTACAGGATGACGAAGAACGCGGAGCTGGTGGACACCAGGAACACGGTCAACCACGCCACGTACTTGGCCACGCGGAAGACACATTTCCGAAAATATCCTGAGGTTCAACATAAATGATTGAAAACTTATGATACGGTGGAAGCCGCTTAATTGCACACCCCATTTGCCAGTATATTTCGTGCAATTATCCGAATGGTGCAACAAAGCGAAGTTATACAGCTGGACCGCACCACCATGGGATTTGGGATTTCGTGCAATTAACAGAAGTGTGCGATTATCCGGTGTGCAATTAACTGGCTTCTACTGTACTACAGATAAATGTCAATCTTAAACAAGTCACAAGGCTTTTATTTAATGACCTAATGTTGTACATTAGACAAGTCTGGATATTCTTTAGGTAAGATCACATACTAGTATTCTGGCACATACAATCGTTTATGAGACATCCCTAAAAAGAAAAGAACTTTATTGCACGACAATTGTACATGGATCAAAGTATGGCAACAACTAATTACCCAAATCAAAAAAAATAGTTGTATAGAGTAAAACTTAACATCCTAGTAATTAAAATGACATCAAGGGCATACATAATGCACGAGAGATTCCCACATCTAAACTACAATTTTG